>NW_027040607.1:715000-780369 GCF_037179485.1 Ochlerotatus camptorhynchus | reverse complement strand
TCCCCTATTTAGTCAAGAATTTTGCAATAAGAAGATGTCTTCGACACGAGTCGTAGTTATTAATTACAACGAGTGTTGACAAAATCGAATTTTGCATCGAGTTGCATACATATTTTTTTGCATTCATAAGACTGTCGAAAGGTAGAATTTTTTGGTACAGGATGCTGTAAAGTAGTACTTTTCAACACTGATATTTTAGTTATGAAAATTTGACCATTATGTTATTCAAAACAGTGTTGAAAAATGACACTTTTCAGTAATGAGTGCTGCAACCCGCGCATGAGAAATTAACTAATGAATACCTAATCCTGACTTGATACCAAAATTTGGTGTTCACCAGCATGACATAAGAGGTAAAATACCAAAGAATAATACCAAAAAATTACATGCAAAATACTTTGAAATTAACAAAAATTGATATTAGGATACCAAAACAATACCTATGTGGTATTGTTTTGGTATTGCATAATCATAATTTGGCATTGGAATGGTATTGTGGGAACATTTCTCGCGTAGAAAATCGAAGTTGAAGTTCGACAGATTATGATTTTAACTGTTTAGAAATAATACATTTTGCAATACTATTTTTAATGTAGTCAGTGAAATAATAACGTTGAAAATTCAGTAGAAACGGTAAAATAATTTTTCTTTGAATTTCATGCTACAATATAGAAAATAACCACATATGACGTTTTGACTAGTCAAGTTGTACATTAGAAATGTTACATTGAACTATTTTCTCAATGACATAATCAATGAGTGTTACATTGGACGTTTTGTTATACAAGATACTAGATTCCCTTTCACAGATTCAGAGAAGACTATCTAACTTTAGATTGGCCCCGCCTTTAGAAAATGAGCACCAATCATGTTAGGCAGTCCAAATGACCGAAGTAACAATCATGTACCCATCATTTCAAACTGTATATTGGACAATCGTTGTCCTATGATTATTTTAAATAAATGACAGTAAATTTTGATGGGTGTTTTTGTATCACATACACTGATAGAAGAGCAATAGTTTGTATCGTTTAACTTGATTTGTTTACATTTGTTAGTTAGGGCCTTTTGAAAAGTGACGCGAGATTTTTGTGGTATTATTTTTTGGTATTTTACATCTTATGTCAGTCTCATCCATACCAATTTAAGGTATCGAAATATTCGTTCCTGCTCGGGAAAGACTTCTTTGCACGTTGCTTAGTCCTTTTCGACGTTGCTAAGGCTGTGTGGTGAATTTTCTCTTAAATTTTCAAATAAACTTGCTCTTCCAGCAGACATATTTTTGACAGACAAGCAATCAATTTTGACAGAAACTTTTTCGAAAATCGGTCGATCAACAACAGAGGGATTTTTGAACATTTTAATTTATTTTCGAAGTGTCAAATTCAAGTGTAAATTTTCTAAATGGAGCACAGAATGATCAGAATGTTTTAATCATACGCATGGCTGTTCATATGCAGTTACACTTGAATCTGCGTTCTACAGATAGAAATAATTAAAACTCAAAGAGTATTTTTCAAAATTGAAATATAAAATGTATGCAACTCTTTGCAAAACTCGATTTTTTCAGCACTCGTCGTAATTATCCAACGAGGCTTGCTATGTTGTGATGTTATGCGAATGTTTTTTATATCGACTTACTTCGAATGTTTATTCAACAGTAACTGTTATGGTTTGATACTAATTAATTTAAGTAGTGCATAATGTTATTTTGCATATTATCTTTAAACATCCCAAATAAACAATACGGGATACATCAAAGTTACAGGCAATTTTAATTTTTCTTTTTATAAACTGAACAGTCCTTACGCCCCAACGATATTTCAAGCATTCTCAAATCACTCCGGAGTTTTTATTTCTCTACAATGTTTTCCAGTAAGTATCGATAAATTGCATCGTGCACAAATATTGATGAGCATGATATTATCAAAAGGGCGATCCAAATAAAACGAAGAAGGTAATATTTAAATATCAAAATTGCATTTAATTTCATCTATATTCATTGTCTTTTTCACACAAAAACAAAAAAAGTGACTCAAAAGGAACACTATCATTACACATGCACAACTTTAACGGTGAATCACGTACTATTCATGAAACAGTATTTACACGAAACAAACATGGCAGTATGTTGGGAGTTGGGTTAGCATTGGCACAATGTCAACCCCAATGGGACTGGAGGTTAGTTGAGTATTCGGAAAGGTAGGTAGCATAAAGCATGAGTTTAGCAATAGGTAAACGGATAGTCTAAAGGGTCAAGATTTCAAGTTGAGGTCAGAATGGCTTATCACAGAAGTTTAGTTACAGTATGGGAAGTTTGGGCAGCTGTGTGGGGACACTCCGGCGGGGTACTGGCGTTCAGTGTATCCTGGCAGAGGGGCAACCTGTTGGGCTCCAGCTGGGGCAGAGTTATCACAGAATGGGTAGTTGGGGCAGGTTTGTGGGTTCACACCGGCTGGGTACCTGTGGGAGATGAACGATAGTCTGTTGAGTACTTTGTGTGATTGTGATTTCTAATGAGGCACATACTTGTCACCACCAGCAGTTGGAGCTGGAGCGGAAGCCAAGTGATTATTAGCTGGTCCTGAAACAGCTGGGAAGGAATTCCAGTGTGGTTGAGCATTCCAGGATGGAGCGGCTGGCTGAGCGTTCCAGGATGGAGCGGCTGGCTGAGCGTTCCATGCTGGAGCGGCTGGCTGAGCATTCCACGCTGGAGCAGCAGGCTGTGGGTTCCACGAATGAGCAGCTGGCTGAGGGTTCCATGATGGGGCAGCTGGCTGAGCATTCCAGGATGGGGCAGCTGGCTGAGCGTTCCAGTTCGGGTTCCAGTGGTTAGCAGCGTGATTGTTTTGTGGTTGTGGGTTGTGCAGGGCGGCGTTGTCGCAGTTGGGGTATGATGGACAAGCAGCCGGATCCACTCCAGCTGGGAATCGGGCAGCTTCCTGGTGCTGTGGAGCAGCAACAGCAACGGCGGCAAACGCCAAAACAGCAATCTGCAATCCAAAAACACGTGTTCAATTATCAACGAATATTCTTCGATCACTGTCCACTCTCATTTCATCACAAAAGTCCTTTAAAAACGATTCCACCTAATCCGGGGAATCTTCACTAAATGTTCCACTTTGTTTCACATTCACCAATCCTTACCATTTTCGAGTACATTTTTGTTATTTTCTTGGATTCACACTTTTGCTTCAGATTGGACTTCGGTGTTACCGGAACGATTTTTGTCGCTTAACACTAAACTTCCAATTGAGTACCGAACACTGATCTTTGGAGGATCAATTCTTGTCTTTTATAGTAACACCACACCCAGCCCGCGCTCGGGATCCAACGTTTCTATATTCTAACATGACCTGTACTCTCTTTCCCCAGCGAGGTTCGTGGGCTCGTGTGTCGATCGTACAGGGGTGTATGTGCGTTTGTGTTGGTGCTCGAGTGAAAGAGAACGCGAGCAGCAGGATTTTCTGCGCTATTTTGCTCCTTGGCCAACAGATTGATTCGTCGACCACACTAGCATACACTAACTGTGCTGCAACGAGCGCAACCGAGCGCGGGGGAGGACAACAGCAGCAGCGACGTCGTCCGGCTGGCTTGCGGAAATCGACGCTGGCACGAAAGAAAGAGACATCGGCACCCTGGCCGTCAGCCGTTACCGATGAATGAAGCCGAACCGCGACAACAGCTCTTCAATAACAACAACAGCAACAACGATTCATGGTACAGACCGAGCTAGTATGAAGTGTAAAGTTGATCGCCTAATATATTAACTATAACATGGGTTAGTATACAGGTTAGGCTGGTTCAGAAGAGCTGTTCCTAGTTCAGTAGGTTTGCCAATTGAGATTTACCTACATGGAAGCAAATATACTACATGAACAATATATGTAGTACACTCTTCGATTCCATACATCACGTAGGGGACAGAAACTTTTTTTTCGACACACGACCTAACGTCGGAAAAGGCAACCAACATGCTTTTAATTACAGTCGAGGTATGAGTGATTTGCAATTAATTACATTAATTACAATCAGAGAAAAAAGTATTAGCGGCGTTGGTGGTGTAATGGTAAGCGTGATTACCTCTCAATTCAAAAGGCCTGGGTTCAATCCATGTCCATGGTTTTCTATATTCCAAAAGTTTGCATGTTTCATGCAAACACTCAACAACTGAAAGTGTGATTTGAAAACATGAAACATTTCTAAATCAGGCACGTATTTAGTAGTTTTGGAAATAAGACTTCATAATTGATTTAAAATGATTTAGGTCTCACCAAGTTCCACCTCCGGAATATCACTTCACGCAATATCAATTCGCGTAAAGTATTTTATGTAGACAACAGCCGAATATAACAACAACGGAGTAGGGGAAATGGCTCTAATGTTGGCCTATGGATCTAAGATTGGACCCATCGCTAAAAATCTGCTATTTATCAATTTTATCTAGATAAACGCGTCATTGGGACGGTACTAATGGATATTTTTGTACGTTATTGAAAATTAGTTGATTGCTGAATTTAGGTATGGGCCCAAAATTCTAAATGACGGACTAACATTCCTTTCCCATCCTCACCACTTGTAAGGGCGGGCCAGGACAGCTCTGGGTGGTTGGAAGGTGAATCTTCTTTTATCTAAGAGATAGTGATTAATCCCAAATTACTATCTAACAGTTACGGATCGAGATGGATCTTCTACATAAAAACAGTTTGGAGCGTGTACCACATACGAAATTGTGTGACTTGGTCTATGCTATGCAATGTATAAGCTTGTTAGATATTTGAGTGGCCCTTTCTAATGGAATTATCTCAACTGTAGCTCGTTTTTTAAATCCTTTAAATTTATGAGTAAAATGAAGAAGTTGTTTCAAAATCAGCCTGATTCCATTGCATCTTTTAGCAACAATGGAAGAATGCTCCATTGAAATAATCACTAAGGTAAAAAAACTGGAGCATACCTAATGCCAATAAAAGAATAACTGATGTCAAAACTGGCACTGAAGCTAGAAGTTTAAAATTATGTATTAAGGGGGTAGTACACTTTGAACGTCCAGAAAGTAAGGCCTTTTCGTTAATTTTTTTAAGCAATAAAACACTCAGGGAGGGCAAATATGTTATAACCCATTTATTAGTCATCCTTCGAACTACAATTTGTATTTTTTGAACTCGATTGGCGTCTCCCCGTGGCCGGTGCACCAGGTCGCGCGGGCGTCCTCGCGCGGAAGTCGGAAAACGGCGTGGGAAAATACTCCTTTCCATGTGATCCTGGAACATAAATCGAACAAAAATCCTGATTAGTTATGAAATTTGGGTTCGAAATACGTATTCCGATTTTTTTTAAATTAATTTTTTCAAAAGTTGTGGCCTTAGGAAAAAAAAAGTCCATTTTTTCACCCTAAAAATGCTTACAAAATCGTGGATTTAAGATCCATTTTTGACAAAATCGAAAATGTGGATACGTATTTCTACACACTTAAATTTTTTCACCGAGATTCCAACAGCCGAGCAGTTCTGCAATTTATTTCGCAGAGATTCAGTAAAACAATTGCCGAGACTCAGCTAACAAATAACATTTCGCTGAGATATCAGCTAACAAACAGATATTTTGCAGAGATATCAGCAAAAGTAAATGCCGAAGCAATCGGCTGTTGGAGATTTTACCGAGCTAGATTAAGTGTGTAAGCAGAATTTAATTCTGAACAAGAAAACCTAGGCGATATCCAAATTTGATGATAACTGGTTAGAGTTATTTCCCACGCCAGTTTGAAAAACCCCGTTTCGAGATAAACGCGTTTAAAGATAAAATCTCTCTCTCAGCGCGCCGGTACATGTTTTAGGAAATCGCTTCGTAAAGCGGTAAGGAATATTCTGGCGGACTTGGAGTCTTTTCTAAATTAAAGTATACATCCCAAGGAACATTTTAAGCCAAAAAAATGCATTTTTTTTTTGAAAAATCAATGTGTACTCCCCCCCTTAAGATGATTGTGACTCAAATTTGAAAGATGTCACATCGTTTTAATATTCAGGATAGTCTTAACTTCAATTGATTATATAGGGGAAATAACTCTAATGTTGGCATATGGATCTAAGATTGGGCGCATCGCAAAAAATCTGCTATTTATCAATTTTATCTAGATGAACACGTCATTGGGACTGTACTAATGGATATTTTTGGTCGCTATTGAAAATTTAGTCGATTGCTGAATTTATGTATGGGTCCAAATTAGGGACATTTAGGCTGACATTACATCCATTTCCCCTAGCATACTTCAACACTTGGGCGTATATTTTTTATTAAACGTGAAAGCTTAATATGGTTACTAACTAGTGGCAAAACTGACTGACCTACCTTATAGTATTATCGAATGAGCAATTTGTGCTAAAACATTATCATGCCAGCCCTGCCCTCATCTTGTTCGGTTGTTCGGCATAGTTTTTCCATTCTAAGTCCCAGGGTTGTTAAAAAATGAGCAGGTTTTGAATTTTTGACAAACGAATGACTAGGATTGTTCCGTTTCCATTGCATTTCTCCATACAAACTTTATAGTTCTCGCACAAATCCAGGGGTTTCATTTTGAAACGAAGCATTTTTTGTATGAAAAAGTTAGTCGATTCGACTTGAGAAATGAAGCCCCAGATCATAACTAAATTCGTTCAAATTTTTCAAAGATGATGGGGACCTCAATATTGATTGAAATAACAGTGAAGAGCACGAGCATCATCATCATTAGAGTACGAGGTTGTCAAGTTGACCCACCCTATTATGTAGGTTATCGAGAATTAACCAAACTCCATCGGATGAATTTGAAATCAAAGCTACCTTCGTTCTCCTCAATTTTAACCTGATGGCTTTAATTACCATTAACACTCAGGAATTGCTCACTTCTCTACACAGCAAAAAAATAATTTTAATATCACATCAAAAAGGATGCACTTCAATCGTGTCGAAAATGTGGTGTAATATTACTTGCCAAAAAGCACAAAATTTTCATTAACATTTCAACCTGACATTACGCTGCTTTTACGGCATGTGTTTATTTTTGTGGCCATAAAAAATACATAAGATTTTTGACATGATTGAAATGCATTCTCTTGGATGTAATATTAAATTTAATTTTTTGCTGTGTAGGCATGGGAGCAGTGGTGGTAGACTAATAACTTTTAACATTTTTTCCTAAACATTTGATACTTTTCGACCATATCGAAAACACACACAAACAAACCGGTGAAAATGTCATGACATTTCAGTACTGTTTTCTGTCAATGACAGAACATTTTTGCCCAAAGAAGCAAACAAGATCAGTGGCGATCGTGACATACATTAATGTCATATAAAATTTTGCTGGTTTCTGGCTTATTACTGCATTTATTTGATGATTATTGCGTGGAATTAAAAAATAAGAATGAATAATACAAACCACTCATAATCGTAGATTTTAAAATTATGCGTAAATAAGGAAGTTGATAATTTACTGTCACACGCAAGCTAGCAGCTAAAATTTAATTACAATAAATTGATTGAAAAAAGAACTTGCATCCATTATTTGTCTTCCGATTGGCGTCTTGCAGTGAAAGTTTTGCGAACTTTCGCCACCTAAATTTCGAAGTGAGAACTGTTATATGGATGATGGTTGCAAAATTCTCAAAGGAAAACAGGCGGAAAATCTCTGCACAAATCCCGGGAAACTGTTGCTTGAACCGCGTAGGAATACGATTTAGTTAACTAACTGTTTTTCACCCGGTGTGATTCTGTGATGTTTCTACGGTAAATTATTCATTTTAATTTTGCACTCACATGGAAGGCTACCTCCTGCACATTTTAAATTTTCGGAAAATGATGAAAATGCGTGATTAACACTGCGATTAAAGTGTGAATTATATGAATTTACCAAGGAAAGCTTTTATCATGCTGGTGACATTGGAAATTTTTTTGTTTAGGATGGTATTATTCAACACTAGTTCGGAAAACAAATCGAGAGATCTACCAAATGCAAATTGATCGAAACTACAACCTATTGAATGCCGATGGCTAAAACTGAAAGGAAATTGTAAAGTGAATCTTTAAAAGGATATTAAGACTTCTAACACCTTGAAACAGTCAAAAATATACTGGAACGATGCGTTCAAAAAACACGGAAATACACTGTCTGAAGTCTCAAAAGAGGAACTAAATCTAAGATGATACCAATCCCTTAAAAAATATATTTTTATTCTCATTTTAAATGTTACGTGAAGTTTACGATTTTCAGAGTTGGCTGGAAATGCTATCTAGCATGAAGCTTTAGTATGATAATTAATTACCTAGAGAATGGTCTGAAGAGGGTAGGTAGGTTGCTCCGCTAGAGTACGGAAGTATGACAATTGAATAGAAGTTGAAGTTAACTTTTAACAAAGGATTAGACAACTTTCATGTACTTCGTGCTTTTTCTACCCCTAAGGTTAGTTTGGGTGCTTCCATTACTAAATTGGTTGACTTTAAAATATTGTATCGGGGGAAATTTAAATTATTCAATTTTATCATGTACTAGCTGAGTTTGCCCGGCCTTGCTCACGATTTAGCTTGAGTTTATGTGCCGATTAAAAAAAATAACGTACTATATTGAACGTAGCCCCCTCTCTTATCTAAGGGGCTACCTTCTATGAACATCTTCTTATACCTCCACATGCAAAATTTGGTTCCATTTGCTTGATTAGTTCTCGAGTTATGCAGAAATTTCTATTTCATTTGTATCGGAGCCCCCCTTACACAAAGGGGAGGGGTCTCAAACCATCATAAGAACCTTTCTGGCCCCAAAAACTCCTGCATACAAATTTTCACGCCGATCGGTTCAGTAGTTTCCGAGTCCGAGTTCGCAAAATTTTTTCTCCGATAGAATACTTTAAAATCAACTGATATAGGAGTGTAAGCACCAAAACTATCTTTTGGCATAGAAAAAAAACCCAAGGTACACGAAAGTTTAATAATCCGCCACTTTGGACACGGCGTTATGACATAACTAATCGAAGAACTTTTTTTATTAAGAACATATTTTTTACAGATTTGGAAGGAAACAATTGTTTACCACTTATTTTCGATACAGCTCTTTATCTTACTTTATACTTGAAAATTGGCTCCAGATTTGAGTTGACATAACCAAATATTTATATCTGTGTTCCTTCTTCTTCTTCTTCTTCTTCTTCGCATTTCAAGCTTATTGCTTATGGCATATTAGCTTATTGCGTGCTCTCAAATTAGTGTTCTAGATGCACTTCCACAGTTATTAATTGACAGCTTTCGAAGCCTGTACCATTTTTGCATTAGTATAATTGTGTGGCAAGTCCAATCATACTCTATATGCACAGGGAGTCGAGAAATTTTCCAACCCGAAAAATTCCTAGACCGGACCGGGAATCGAACACAGTCACCTCCAGCATGGTTTTGTTTTGTACCTGCGCCTTTACCGACTGAGCTAAGGGAGGCCCATCTGTGTTCCACTATTCTAAAAGAGGTATTCAGAATGTTTTTTTTTTTAATAGGCATTTGATATCAACTGGATTATTTCATAAATTTCATGCCTACTGGTACCTTATTCATTTGCCGATGTTCTGTACAGCAATAACTTTGTAAATTTACATGCGGTAGATTGATGTGTTTCCCTGCCTTAGTTGAATTAATCAGCAATAAAACTTTAATTTTCTAGCGGTGGTGGTGTAGTGGTAAGCGTGATTGCCTCTCACCCCAAAAGGCCTGGGTTCATTTTTTTTTTCCTTTATTATAGCGATTTTTAGCCATAGGCTAGTTCATCTCTTAGGCCTGGGTTCAATTCCAGTCGGCGCCGCCGGGATTTTCTGAGGCATAACATCTCAGATCACGCCCTCCTTCGAAAGGGAAGTAAAGCCTCCCTGGCGTCGGTAGCATTGTCGGTGGCATTGGTACTCAGTACGGAAAACAAGAACGACGGAAAACAAATCAAGAAAAAAAACTTTAATTTTAAATCCATTAAGTTGCACTGAAATTTACATGCGTCTGTTTTGGTATGTGTCAGTCAAAAGTTTATTTAAAATTTATTTATTTTTTTTTACGAACGTTCAAATTTCAGCATTAATGCATAGAACAAAAGATTGTTAAAATTGTAGTTTGATACATGAAAATGTGCTCCAGATATGAGTTAAAAATAAAATAAAAAATGGTGACTTGATTATATTTCAAGAATTTATCATTTACTAAAACATCATAGGAGAAAAGTAACATGTTGACTCCTTTTACATAAATTAAAAGTGAAATAACACTAGGGTTACCATATGGTATCCTAAAAGAAGACATGTCCTCCTTTTTCAACAATTTGTCTACATTCTCCTTTTGCTCGAAAATGTCCTCCTATTGCATTTTTTCCTGTAACATATTCATAAAATTGTTTTCAAAGAGCGTTGTTTGCAGAACATGTCGCAACCTCATCTTGTATAGCAAATGCCATTCGATAATGGGATCAGGAATATACTTCAGCTGTCAATCCCTCTACATTTAGGCTGTGGTTCATTTGGTGAATTTTCATAATTGGATAATTGGAAAGTTTTAAAATAAACCTGCTATTCTACCAGACTTATTTCCAGGGATCCAGGGACCAGGGATCAATTTTGACAAACAATTCCTTGAAATTCAGATGATCAACACCAGAGAGATTTTCTAACATTATAATTTATTTTCGAAGTGTAAAAATTTAAGTGAAAATCCAACAAATCTCGATTACGTTTTCGAAGAGACGTATCAGCTTTTGTAAACAATGCATTTGATTGTCGGTATGGCGTAACTGGTAGCTCAACCACGCATACTAAGTCTACTATCAAATAGGGGAAATTTCCTCTGCCTGATAGAGATGTTAGAACTGTATTCCAATTGGGGAATTTTCATCTAATGTTGAAATTTCTAAAATATATTAAAATGTTCGAAAATCCCTCTCATGTTGATTGGCCGATTTTCGAGAAGGTGTTTGTCGAAATGAATTGCTTGTCTGTCAGAAATAAGTTTGATGCAATACCAGGGTTATTTGAAAATTTCCCATCGTTAAAATGAAAGTGAAAATTCACCAAATCAAGACCAACAATTGAAATGGCCTTAGCTCCATTTTGTAAACAAACTTTGTAAGGCCATTTTCTCGCGAACCGAAGTCCGCAAAGGCAAACCATCATAATGAACAGATAGGGGAGATTCTCCTCTACCCGATTGTGGTTTAGGTTTGCGAATGAAGGTTTCGGTTCGCGAGAAAATGGCCTTACAAGGTTTGTTTACAAAATGGAGTTTAGGCCATTTCAATTGTTGGTCTTGGAATGGAACACAGCCTTAGATTGAATCCAACATGTGTTCGATTTTGACGTTCTGGTTCTATGGAATTTTAGGTATTGGCTTAGAGTCCTATGCTGAATCAATGGTAAAATTAACAGATTGCTTAGATGTTTCTTTTTCATGTTGGTTTCATTCAGCGATGACATGTATCCTGATTTTTGTACATGATAAAAGTTGGGATGGTTTTAAGACTGTAAAGCTGTAGTTTTCATGCAAAATGCATCAAACTAGCCTTCATAATTTATCCAAATTTTTCATCCATGAGCCCCTCGAAAAGGAATCAGCACTTTCAGAAATTGCGTTTGACTTCGATTTAAGTGGGCTACAGCCTAACTAACGGGTGCCCAACTAAAACGTAACCTACTTAAAGATAGCCCAACGAGCAAAATTCGACTGTAGGTTAGGTGAATATAGTAGTTGTACTTGTAAATAGTAATTATAAGTAGTCTCTTTTTTCAATTTAAAACAAATCAATCCCACCAAGGTGGTCATTCTCTAAAACAGGCCTGATAAGACTAGGAACTTTATATAATACTTTGACTATATGTTTTAGTATTACTTCTACGTGAAGTCAACGATTTACATAGTTGAAGATGCTAATTTCAAATAACAGACTGTAGTGGTAATTTTTATACGATAGATGGAGTAGATGAAAGCATAGAGTTGATAGTTCAGTTAGAGTACGGCAGTGTGAAGATTGCATATAGATATTAGAATAGCGAGCTAGGACAACTTTTAAGGAAGGTACAAGTCGGTTTTTTCATTTCTCTTTACCAAACTCCCCCTTTGGAGAGGGATGGTGAGGGGTGTTCCCCCCCGCCACCACTGGCAAAAAGAGATGAAAACCGACCCGCTCAAGTACCAACTGTGTGTTTGAAACAGTTCTACCGATTTTTTACCGCACTTCAGTTGTTATTTGAAGGAAGGCATCCAGTCGTAGGTTTGGAAATTGCAACTATTGTATAAAAATTACCACTACAGTCTGTTATTTGAAATTAGCATCTTCAACTATGTTTATATAATAATTTAAAATTTGAAATGAACTAAAAGACGCATCTGTGTCACTTGATAATTCATACATGTAAACCACACAAATACAAGAAATAAAGATCACTTAAAGTAAACAAACCAGTCTAACGAACGATTGCCGTGTAAAAGTATAAATAATAACAACAAGTTGCCCTTGATTGCTGGTCCGGAAAAGTATGATTCTTGTCCGTACGTTTGTCTTTTTTCCTCTCCTCGCGGAATCGCCACAGACCCAAACCGAAAACCGCTTCATGAGTGCGGAACCCACTCATCGTCATGCGCGCGCGGACTGCGAAGACTGCGACGATCTGTTTCTGCTGCATAGTATCTTGTACCTAACTTTTTTTTCAGTTTCGATTTTTTTTTTCGCCCTTACACAGTGGAGTAAATGAAATAAAAACCAGTTGAATCTAACTTATATTGTAAGGATAGCAAACAAAACCTTTGAATGCCTGTGTTTTACAGTTTTATTTTAGAGTGTTGTCTGTATCGAATCGTTGGACAGTTTATTGGCATTCAAAGGTTTTGTTTACTATCCTTACAATAAGCTAGAATCAACTGTATTTTAGCAATGTTTGGCACATTAGCGTAACACTCGCATATAATGAAAAACGTATAGCATTTGAAAATTCATCCTTCCTTGCAATATTGCCCCTGTCAATATAAAAGGGGCTCATATTCGATAAAAGTATTTTGTACTTTTTATGGTAGAAGCTACGGCCGTTTTACCTAGTATGCACCTTTTTCGATGGATAGATGAATTTACTGAAAGTTTAATGAATTATACATTCCATTATTTAATTGAATCATTTAAAAAATCCTAAATGAATCATGAGAAAAGTAAGATATTATTTTTTATAGATTCATGGGTGATTTATGATGTACAAATAATCCAACATAATTTATCGCACGTTTGGTACACAAGTGCTTCACTGTGCGTAGATCACACACGGAGCATGCCAAGTTTTACTGGTCTCGTGTCACCAAGAGCATGGACACAGACGCGAACAACGTTCCCGCGCGCGCATTCGGTGCATTGACAAAGAAGACCAGACCACGCTGCTGCATACGGTTATGGCATAAACGGAGACATACCTGGAGGTTCTACTTGCTTAGTGTACATGGCCAATGAGAGGAAATCAGTGACTGAGTCGAATTCGACTTAAAAGTGCAAATGCTGGGCCTAATCAGTGAGTGAGAAAAATTTTGCTCAATTTTCCAGGAAATACTTGTTCAAAATTAGGAAAATTTAATCAGATAATTTATGCCGTTTTTCCTGGAAAAGTGAGGAAAATGTTGCGCATTCAGTAACCCCACTTTTTGCACTTTTGAGTTGTATTCGACTCAGTCACGGAGTTACTCTCACTGGTCGTGCACGCGAATCTCAGTGGTCTCAGCATTGCGGAACTTAAGCTTGAATCAGTCATTTGCTGCATGCGATCAAGTAGTTGCATAGGTGGACAATGCACCGCAGGCGATGGAAGTACAATTCTATGAGTGTTGAATCCGTTCGGAGTAAAAGTGTTAAACAGTTGGTTTTTTGGTTCCATTGAAGTATCGCTTTGCTTTTTGTGAAGCTAGTTAAATCATTGTACGGATTACTGTTTCAAGAGATCAATTTTCCCATCGTTATTTTGTGTCGTTTATAAAATAAAAAAGCTATGACTTTATTTCATTGCTTGGACAATCATTGTTTAATGATTAAATTAAAAAAAAAATGTAGCTCTTATCAAAATTTTTTTTAATCTAATGTGCGCGAAAATAGCAAACTTATTTTAGAATGGTTTTAAGATTTCTTGAGACTGAATGATTTGATGGATACTATTTTGTTGTTATATGTTCAGAAGACGACATCTTGTTATTTGTATATTACGTTCTAACTGAAGCTTTGCGCCTTCACTGAGCGTTTTTAGAAGACTTTCATAATTGTTGATTGAGAGCCTTCTAAGATTGTGACATTGTTGAATTCATATATTGTATACGTATATTACACAGGAAACTCTTTAAAATGTGTAGTTCATGCAATTCTAGGCTCATAGAAATATCAAGCTTGTCTGTAGAAGTTCTTAGCACATACCAACCAAATAGGATCATATTGACCATAAAGGCTGTTTGGGGCGGGTATGTAGACAGAAGAAATTTCATTGATGGTGGCGTCGATCAGGTGCGTATATGTTGTGTTCAACAAAAATAGCTGGAGCATCTACTTGGTGAAAACCATGGTGACAATACATTGCTGGCAATTTTCCGAAGAGCTAAGTATAGGAATTTGTACAGACCCCACACAACTACAGCAGATTCCAAAATAGATGCAGTACAGTGACTTCAGGCACAGATCGTCATGATACCGTCGGCAAGAATGAAAATAAATCTAAGCTTCTCGATTGCCTTCGATATTATAGATTCGAATCGTTTTTCAGTTTTACTACTCATATACTTTTGGCAGCTGCACAAAATTAACCTGTAAAACAGTCTACCGTTTGTTGTTAAATTTTTTTTTTGCGACGATAAGTGTGTTTAGCTTGAGCTTCCTGAATGGTTCATTGCGTTCGATTTTAATTACTATGGGACACTACGGCCCTGCACCATACAACGGGTATTTTGTATATTTATGAATCTTGCTCAAAATAACCGTTGTATAGTATAGTGTCGTATAGTGTCCTATGTTAATTAAAATTGAACTCAATGAACCATACAGGAAGCTTCTCCAAACTAAACACGCTTATCGTGGTAACAAACAATATTTAACGACAAACGGTACACTGTTTTGCCCTTACTCTTCGGGCAATGCATAACTGACCGTTTGGATTACCCTAGTCTCCCTATAAATCTCCCTACATACCTGTAGAACAACCTAATATATTTTTGAGAAGTCTTGGAGAGCTTCCAGACTTAGCAATATTTCAAGCTTCTTCAGTGTCTTGTAAAGGCTGACCAAATGGAAATTGGTACACAAAAAGACTTGTAATTCGTAATTCAATAAGTTTAAAAAGTCCATTAATAGATGGTTACATTTCTCCAGTTCGAACGAAATCTTGAACCTTCCTCTTGATGGAGCCCATCAGCGCCCTCACAGTGGAAACGGACACGGACTCAGTGCATTCCTTCTATTTTGCCCACATTTGCTGGATGTCCTTGACTGCCCCGCCGCTTCGTCGAAGTCGCTGCTTTGAAATTGCCCAGTATTTTTCGATTGGTCGAAATTCCGAGCAATTTGGAGAATTCATTAGCTTGGCGACAAAATCGATTTTGTAGGCAGTATACCACTCCAGAACCACCTAGGAATAGTGGCAGCTGGCCAAATCGAGCCAAAAGATGACTTTGCCCCTATGCTTGCGGATGAACGTTTTTCAGGCATTTTTCGATGTAAAATTGAGATGTCATCGTCGAGGATGTGACGAATGGTTCCGTGTTCAGGGCACAACAGCAAATCACTTGCCAAACCATGGTCTTCTTCGCGAACTTGTCGGCAAACACGATCTTGAATTAATCGAGTTTGACGTATGTTTCGTCATCGTCATGTGTTTCGTCAAAACACGTTCGTACAAGAGCCTTGCAATTCTTCTTCATGTGCCGGTTCGGATGTTTACTGGCTGTGTACGACTTGCATCCTTCCCTGGCAAGGATGTTCTGCACCGTTTGAATGTTGGCGTTGTACCTTCTGGCCACATCTCGAATCGTTGGTTTCGCTTTAACGCACCTCAACGCCTTTCTGCGCAGATGGCGATCCCTGGTTCCATTTTTTTTCGTAGGTCCGCTGATTCCTTTCCACACTCAGGGTTTCCAAGTCTCCGCGTACATCGTAGGCAAAAGATGTGCGTCTGACTTTAAAAACTGTCGCATTAATGGCCCTTCGCTCATTTTCAACTTCTATTAAATTTGCATACTGCCGTACTCTAACGGAACTATCCACCTACCCTCTTCTAAAGCTCATTCTCTAGCTAATAAATTATCACACTAAAGCTTCATGTTAGCATTTCCAACCAACTCTGAAAATCGCTAACTTCACGTTTGAAGTAACATAAAAACACTTTGAATGTTTCCTTGTAGGTTTTGAGGTTTTGTACAAACCACTGTCAAAGATTTTCGATTCCCAACACTTTAGCGCGTGCTAGCGGCGCGCGAGGGGCGTACCAATTTACTTTTAGTCAGCCTTTGCTAATACTCGACTGCAAATTGTAGACGAAATACGTGACAGATGTCAAGGATAAGCAAATAAAGTAGTGGAATTAAATGAAAATTACTAATCCTTCTCCCTTTCTTTATGCAGGTATTCCACTAAGACACCCACATTCATCAGGATTTGTTTTTGGGTTTTGAGGAATATGTGAAATATTCAAGGGTTCTGGGCTTCATTTTTTTGTATTCTCGGAACAGATATATTATATTCCATCAGCCTTAAAAGATTCAGGTTTGTAAAATTTTAAAATTAATCATTTTTATAATATTTTTCTTCTTTCAAATATGAACAGTTCTTTCAAGTTCTTCTGTTTTTATTATTTTTGGCACTTTTAATAAAATATGCCATGATATTTTTTCCTTATTTTGAAAGCCACTCGTTCTTTTCTCACACTATTCCATTTCCCGTTAATTTTTCTTAGGACCGATTTCTTCAACTTCAACTAAACCAGACAGTTAAACCTGGTTAAGAGCTTAAGTGGAGGTGAAGAAATCGACCCTTAGGCATATAGCTTTTTAGGAGTAGGAACCTCATTTGAATCTCATTCCTTCTTTTAAAAAGACTATTCTGTGGTAGGTCGATGGACAAAAGGTCGAAAAAGCATAGAATTCAAACTGCGTCTAAGTAACTGCGAGTAATGTAGCTAAAATATTAAAAAGTAATTTCTCTGTCTTAGAGCTGGCTCCTTCTTTAAAAAATGAGAAGGTTTTTGACACAGAACAATCCGATTGAACATGCTCGAGTTGACTCCTTGTGTATACATATATTCATGAGCAGTTCTTTGACATGTTAAAGCCATCAACTAATTATTGGAAATTTCGTATTTTATCATTGGTTTTAGGGGAAAAATCTACTTCGGTCTAATCGCCCATTCCCGGCCTATCGAGCACAAAATATGAAATATATCTATGTAGAGTACAAAACATTAAATATATCGATGCTTCTATTCAATAGCTGCAAGACGAAGATCTCGAAAATATGCTAAACTACGCTAGATTAAGAAAGACTAAATGCGGGTTGTGCTTAATTAGCCCGTAAATGGGGTAGTTAACCCTACGTCTATTTAAATCCTTCTTTATATCATCGAGCAGTTGTTTCTCATCATTATGACTTATCCAAATATTGCTTGTAGTGAAAGTAAGAATGACAAGTCTTTACTGCTGAAAACGTGATTACGCTAGTGCGTGAAAGAAATGATAGAAAGGTTAGGTTAGGTTAGCTTTATCATCTCTTCGAAATGATAGAAAGGTAACCGCACTTTCGCATATATTTATGTTAGGCTTCGTCATGCAGCAAATATTTAAATTAAATTGAACACTCTTTAGCGTACTTCACAAATCAAATTTTATGTTTTTGTTATGGGGCAAAAATTAATAAATTATAATAACGAAAAAAAAACAAATTTGGGTCTAATATTGTTCAATAAGGAACAAAATTACTAATTGTTGTGAAATTCTAATATCCACTCTAACTTTTCTCTATGGAATTGCTGTATAACGTTACTGGTATATATAAAACAATTCCATGTTTTGTAATCATTCTTCATGACCCAGATATCCGTTCACTCAAAAAAATGTTAGTAGTTTTATATTTTCTGGGTAACTGAATGTATTCGAAGCAATAATTTGTTTTATAAAATTTGGATACAGCGAAGAACAGCAAATGATTCAAAATATGCATTTTTTACCATATACATATATGAACAGTGTATAGTTTCTGCACAGAGTCAAAACATGCCGAAATTGCCAATGAGTTGAATTTGTTTTAACAAATTTGTTTTAAACAAAATTATTCTTAATACATAGGGCAAATGGCTTTAATGTTGGCCTATGGATCTAAGATTGGGCCCATCGCTAAAAATCTGCTTTTATCTAGATGAACGCATCAATCGGACGGTACTTAAATGGATATTTTTGTCGCTATTGAAAATTTAGTCGATTGCTGAATTTATGTATGGGCCCAAATTTGGGGCATTTAGGCAGACATTACATGCATTTCCCCTATTTGGTTGATTTTATCAAATTTACGTCTAAATTGACGTCTCTCAAAATTATGTTAAACATCTATTTGGCCAAACGTCCTTTCACTCAAACTTCCATTCGGCCAGACGGCTTTAGGTAAAACATCCATTCGGTTAAACGTCCATATCCCAAACGCCCACATCACAAACGTCCATATGCCAAACGTCCATATGTCAATCAGAGCTCTAGAAGCCTCCCAGAATACCAGGAATCTCTGTAACAGGTGTTACGAGAATCCTGATAGTTTCTAGAGTTATGCATGTGCTTGAAATAAATTTTAAGAGCTATATGGCTTCCAGGAAACCAAATTTTCCATGTACTTTTGGTGATTATTTCTCGCAGTTCTTGAAATTTTTGGGGCATATAATGTTTTTAGCGTTCAGTTCGCATTCTGCTTCTACGTTAGCAGTTCTGCCAACAATCAATTCGAAACCAACGATTTTAAATCTGCTCACTACTTGACTAGCCTATTGGTCCCAAGCGAACGATTAACGTATCCCACTCTAGTTGAAATTCTAGTACTACACTATGTTTGTTTTGATTTGCTATGAAAGTTTGACAGATAAAATGAGGGGTTCATGGATTCTCCTATGTTTTGAGGGGTGCATCGATTAGCTTGAGACCGAAGATAGTACCAGAGCTGAGCCAAAAAGTTGAGTACGCATCTTCGGGACCTTCTGGTCTTAGAGTTACCTCTATATCTATGGTGCTGCTCCTGCCGTGTTTTGTGTGTGTATTTTGTTTCTTCCCTTTGCTTGCTACATGCTGGCCTTCCGCCCCCCGAACGAAAGACGATTGTCAAATGTTGTCGTCGTCGTTTTTATGCGTTGAGGTTGTGTTTCAGAAATGAAATCGAACTGTGCCGTGGCCGCTTTTAGACGCGTTTTAACTCGCAACCAACGCCGAAATCAGAACGACAATTTCTCATTTCGGCGTTGGTCACGAGTTAATTCGACCAGTGTGACAGTGTACTGGTCAACTAAAACCGTTGTGTCACGAGTTATTGGTGATGGAAAGTGGTCGCAGTCCTTTTTTCTCTGTTGAGATCCCTCTAGTCAGAGCAGCGTACGTTTAGTGTGTTTAGTGGTTATTGGGGGTTTTCGCTGGTGTTTGACGAAGGAAAGGCGAGAGAGTTGTTTTTAGCACCGGTTGAAGAAGTAGCGGCAGCATATCTATGCGAGCTCTTAGAAATCATCGTGATGCTTTACAACATGTGAGATCTTCCCTATATTTTTATCTTAACTTTCATTCCAATATTATATGAAACATTAAATGCTGGGTACGGGAGGGTCCACCAGAGCACCCGATTGAAGCGAAATGGATAGGGAGAGTGAGAATGCCAACTCCCTGTCTTTAAATTTCGTGAATAGAGGACGGGCCCTTCTCCCCACTCATTGGGGCATCCTCCTGTTGGATAACCTGTTTTTGACCGGTTTTGTGATCCTGTTGTTGGAAAGATATTCTCATTTATCTCGTGGATGCACGTGGACAATGTGGCCCACAAATTCACCCAAAACGTTTTTGGCCCTTCATACAATCAGGTTGAGTACTATTAGAGGTTATTGAACTTGGTCAAGTCGAACAGCGAGGATAGCCCACAGTCTACCGACAGTTGTCTTGCTACAGTGAGTGGAAGTTCCATATCATCATCATATAATGTTTTTTGTGTGCTCTGAGTGGCTATGAAACGCCTCTCGATGCTTCCGAGAGCTTTTGGATTTCTGGAGATTTTCGGAATTCTTCAAATGATACAAACTTCCAGGATTAAGAAAATTTTATCAACTCTAAACAACATCTCTAGTGACGCTATAAGTTCAAACTCTTTGTGAGCTTGTGAAGCTTTCATGTACACTTCTGCAGTACTGGCACTTATAATTCAAATGAACTTAAGGACAAATCAACTTGGTAAATTATTTCGATGACCCATCTGTACAACGAGAATCTTGTTCGGTATCTCAAATCATGTCCTACTTTTTTACCTGAAGCCCATGACATCAAAACACCTTGTCTGACTTTTAATATATTTCTAATTAATAATATAGATGGCGCAAGTGTAGCACAGGTGTTGATGGGTAGCGTTAAGTCCAAGGTGTGGGCATTTTTCCTAGGAGAGAAAGTTTAATAAACAAACTTTTCAAAAACATAGCTAATATGTGTTTTTTTTATTCCCTGAGAGTTTCAAAAATATCTGACTTCAAATGAATTTTTGGAGATCATTTTTGTCTGTTGCGAGTAGTAGTTTTTAGAGCAGATTTGAAAACAAACACTATTTTTAACGATACATAAACCTATACCTATCTGATTCTCAGATACTTGACATATTTTAAAAAATTGAAACAATAACGAAGGTGAATTCAAACTTTAGTTAGCAGAAAATGTAGTAAAGGTACACAATGTTGACATTATTGACGAAAATATTCATTTCACTTTACCAGATTTCATGTTTTGTAGAAGCTTTGAGAAGGACTAGTGAAGGCTTGGCGGAGCAAGATCTGAAAACCTCGTAATACATAAGTTTTAATTTACCCCATCAGTATGGAGTAAGATGCAATGTTGCACATCATAACATTGTATCCTTATAAAACGTATGTTTCAAAAATAATAATGATAAATCAAGTTTATGATTAAAGATATTTTCACAAAACTTTTGATTTCAACTTTCAACTTCAAGATTCCACTGCGTCCTAGCAAGAAGTACGGTCGACTTAGTTCGCGCTCCGCTATTTTGGAAGTTTTCTCGCTATTCGCTTGATTTAAATTGTCAGTTTTTTCTCGCTTAGAGTTCCCAGCTAAATAATTAACTAAAAGTGAGTTTTTTTCTGAGAAGAAAGTGTGTTTTCGGCATCATCGGAAGGAAAATTGTTTTTACGATTGCCAATTCGCCAACCATTTTGCGCACCATCGGTGCGTGGTAACGCATACCTGCACACGGATCATCGTCATCGAGTGTCAGCATCTGCCTCCGCATTTACACCACTCATCTATCATCGTGTGTTCAGCTGAGTGCCGACCCTCACATAAGCACACACCAACGAAGACCGCCCGCACACGCTGATCGAAGATCATCCACGCTGCGCGTCGCTCCGCTGCTGCCGTTTAAACGCTCGGTGGTAGTAGTATAGGATTATCAGATAAGTTTTTGTTCTTGTTTCTCTCTTTCGCCCACAGTTAAATTTTAAGTTTGTGTTCTGTGTTTGTAGTTTTTTTTTGTGTATTGTGTCCGAGTCATTATCGTTTCAGTGGTAGAGCGTTTTTCGCTCCCACTAGTACGGCAAAATGGACATTTTGTCGCAAGACGAAATGGACGTTTTGTCGGAAGATGACACCACTTTGCCACGCGATGGCAAGAAGGGTCGAAAACGTACGTCATCTCTCCCTGGTTCATCGTCTCAGTCTGGCAAAGGACAGGCTCAGATAAACCCCGATCGCGAGCCTATCCAGATGACTCGACTGGCCCATGGGTTGTCTACTTTCAGCCCAGAAACAAACCTTTGAATGTAATGCAAATTACTAATGATCTGACGAAGCGATACTCGGCCGTGACTGAAATCACGAAGGTTAGGCACAATAAACTTCGTGTCTCCGTCTCTAACCTGAAGCAGGCTAACGAGATTGCTGCCTCCCAGCTCTTCACGCTCGAGTACAGAGTTTACATCCCAACTCGTGATGTGGAGATCGAAGGTGTGGTCACCGAAGCGAGTCTGACCCCCGAGATCTTGGAGAAGCAGGCGGTTGGCCGTTTCAAGAACCGTTTGCTTCCTCCGGTGAAGATACTGGATGTCCAAAAACTGGGCTCAGTATCTGTCAGCGAGGGTAAAAAGAGCTTTACCCCCACAGACTCGTTCCGTGTGACCTTTTCTGGTTCAGCCCTTCCTCACTACATCGAGCTGGGAAAACTTCGACTACCTGTGCGTTTGTTCGTTCCCCGGGTCATGAACTGCCAAAACTGTAAGCAGTTGGGACATACGGCCTCCCACTGTGGCAGCAAGGCACGCTGTTCCAAATGCGGAGAGAAGCATGAGGATGACACCTGTGCAGCTACCGCACCAAAATGCGTGTACTGTAAGGGAACTCCTCATGGTATCTCGCCATGCCCGGTGTACAAACAACGCGGGGAGAAATTACAACGCTCACTTAAGGAACGTTCCCGGCAGTCTTTTGCAGAAATGCTTAAGACGGCCACGCCATCGACCAACGACAAAAATCCCTTTTCTCTTTTGTCAGATGACGAGACTGACTCTGACTTGGCTGAGGAGGGAACTTCTTTCTGTTTTTCAGCACGGAAACGAAAACGCATCCGTTCGCGGAAAGTTGAGAATGAAGAACCCCAAATCAGCTTGCCCAAATCAAGGAGTGGTGGAAAAAAGGAAGTTTCTACTCCTCCTGGATTCAGAAGAACTGACTATACCCAGGATTTTCCACCTCTCCCGGGGACATCCAAAACCCCTGATGTCCCATTTTTAAGAACAGAAGCCCCTTCTTCATCTGGGTTGTTCTCATTTGATAAAATTGTGGACGATATTCTCAAGTACCTGAATATTTCTGATCCTCTCAAAAGCATTGTTCTGGCCGAGGGGCAATTCACTGCTCTCAAGAATGAATCGAAAATACGTTTATGAAAAAAATACACAAAAATTCATCATTACTCGTCATTACTAAAAAAAATGCAAAAAAATACAAAATTCGGAAAAAAAATACAAAAATATTCGACGAATAATAAAAATACACGATAATTCGTCATTTGGACGAAAAAATCGAAAATATGTACAATCAAATGCTGAATTCGAACAAAATGCGTAAATTTATTATTTTGTATTTTAATCCGAGCTCGAATCACAAAACAATGCATTAATGAGTAGAATTTCGCCCATTTTTAAGAAAAGTGCCTTAAATCATTTATTAATTAAAAAAAAACATTTTGAGTAGTTGTGAGCCACAAATAAGTAACGATTATTCATTAATGCGTAACAGATGCTTATTAATGCGTAATGAGCGAGGTAAGGGGCTGTTCATAAACTACGTAGACAATTTAGGGGGGGTATGGCAATTATCCGCGGCCCATACAAATTTTAAAAATTTTGTCTGGACAATTGTCTACGCAGGGTTTGGGGGCGGAGAAACCTAAAAAAAACTGTCTACGTAGTTAATTAACAGTTCCTAATGAGCTAATGAGTTAAGCCTATTTTCTTTAAAATGGGTGAAATTCTACTCATCAGTGGGTATTTTAAAGTTAGCGTGTGTTGTGCATTTGTCAAACAAAACGTCAACATTGTGAGTTTGATCCGTTTGATCCTCGGTTCGAGTGGTAAACATAAACACTGAAATGGCAGAATACACTTATAACTGATTTCCAATACATTAATGCATAAAAATACACTTTTATTTTTATAATACACAAAAAAATACATATATTCAAAAAATACAAAAAAATACATTATTACACAAAATACACGTTCATTCGATAAAAAATACTTCAATACGTTCATCAATGCGTTGGCCTGAATCGAAAATACACAAGTGAATCGCCCCTCGGTTCTGGCAATGCTTCCTACTGTGAAGACCCTCTTGAAGCAATTGACATTGAAGTGGCCCCTCATTGCAGCAATCATTTCCTTCGATGGATAATTTTCCAAACGAGGTCGGGGATTTGATCACTATTCTACAGTGGAATTGTCGAAGTCTTATTCCTAAATTAGACTCTTTTAAGTTTTTAGTTCACAATAATGATTGTGATGCATTTGCTCTTTGTGAAACTTGGCTCTCTTCAGATATAGATCTTCCTTTTTATGATTTTAACATTATTCGACTGGATCGTGAGGATTCGCGTGGAGGAGGGGTACTTTTGGGGATCAAAAAGTGCCATTCTTTCTATAGAGTGAATCTTCCACAATTTCCAGGTATTGAAGTTGTTGCATGTCAGGCTATTATTAAAGGTAAGAGCCTTTGTATAGCTTCTGTTTATATTCCTCCTAGAGCCGTTGTTAATCGAAAACAACTTTCAGATATATGTTCAGTACTTCCTGCTCCACGGTTGATTATGGGAGATTTTAATTCCCACGGTACAGGCTGGGGGGAACTGTATGATGACAACCGTTCTACTTTTATATATGACCTCTGTGATAACTTCAATATGACAATTCTTAACAATGGAGAAGTAACACGTTTGGCTGGACCATCTTCGAATGGAAGTAAATTAGACCTCACACTTTGCTCTAACTCATTATCGTTGGATTGCACGTGGAATGTGATCCAGGATCCCCACGGTAGTGATCACTTGCCGGTCAAAATTTCGATTGCCAGTGGGTTCAATCCGTCGGAATCCGTTAACGTCGCGTACGACCTCACCCGTAATATCGATTGGACAACGTTCAAGACCGCGATAGAGGAAGCCGTGTCGTCGGTAGAAGGGCTTCCACCGTTGGAGGAATATAACTTCCTCTCCAATCTGATCTTGGACAGCGCGCTTCGAGCTCAAACTCGGCCGGTTCCTGGAACGTCTTTGCGTAGGAAACCTCCTTCCCCTTGGTGGGACCACCAATGCACTGAGGTTTATCGTAAAAAGTCCGACGCGTTTAAGCTTTTCCGGAAACGTGGAACACCCGTGTATTTCGAAGCGTACTCGGCTCTTGAACGCGAACTCAAGAGCCTCATCAAAGCCAAGAAACGCGGATACTGGCGGCAATTCGTGGACGGATTATCGTGCGAAACGTCGATGAATACGCTTTGGAACGCGGCGCGAAGGATGCGTAACCGGTCTTCGAACAACGAGAGCGAGGAGTACTCAGATCGTTGGATTCTCAAGTTCGCGCGAAAAGTATGTCCTGATTCCGTGCCGGCACAGATGATTCCTCGCGAAACGACGAATTATGTAGACGAGATCAGCCAGCCTTTTTCAATGCTGGAACTCTCACTCGCGCTCCTTTCGTGTGGCAATTCGGCTCCGGGGGCTGATAGAATCAAGTTCAACTTGTTGAAGAACCTCCCAGACGTCGCTAAGAGGCGCATGTTGAACTTGTTTTGTCAGTTCCTGGAGCTCAATATTGTTCCGGATGATTGGAGGCAAGTGAGAGTTATAGCCATTAAAAAGCCTGGAAAACCCGCTTCAGATCATAACTCGTATCGTCCCATCGCGATGTTATCGTGCATTCGAAAATTGTTGGAGAAAATGATCCTTTTTCGCTTGGACAAATGGGTTGAGACGAACCACCTACTCTCAGATACTCAATTTGGATTCCGTAGGGGCAAGGGAACGAACGACTGTCTCGCGTTGCTTTCCACAGAAATTTAGTTGGCTTTTGCTAAAAAAGAGCAAATGGCTTCTGTATTCTTGGATATCAAGGGGGCTTTTGATTCAGTATCCGTTGAAGTCCTTTCAGACAAACTCCACGCTTGTGGCCTTTCTCCATTAATAAATAACTTTTTGTACAATTTGCTGTCAGAGAAACATATGAGCTTTTCTCATGGAAACTCTACAGCTTCTCGATTTAGTTACATGGGTCTCCCCCAGGGCTCATGTTTAAGCCCCCTTTTGTATAATTTCTACGTCAGAGAAATTGACAATTGTCTAAGTGACAACTGCACGTTGAGACAACTTGCAGATGACGGCGTAGTGTCTATGACAGGGCCCAAAGGGGTCGACCTGCAAAGACCCTTACAGGATACCTTAGACAATTTGTCTACTTGGGCTATTCAGCTAGGTATCGAATTCTCCACGGAGAAAACTGAGTTGGTCGTTTTTTCTAGGAAGCATAGCCCAGCACAACCAAAGCTTCAACTTTTGGGTAAACCGATCACTCATTCTATGTCCTTCAAATATCTTGGGGTCTGGTTCGATTCAAAATGCACATGGAGATCCCACATTGAGTATCTGAGACGAAAATGCCAACAAAGGATCAATTTTCTCCGAACAATTACCGGAACGTGGTGGGGAGCCCATCCACAAGATCTTCTAACGTTGTACCGGACAACGATTTTATCGGTTTTAGAATACGGTAGTTTTTGTTTCCAGTCGCCGGCCAAAACTCACATCATCAAACTGGAACGTATCCAGTATCGTTGTCTTCGTATCACGTTAGGATGCATGCACTCGACTCATACGATGAGTCTAGAAGTGTTGGCGGGCATGTTGCCACTATCGGATCGGTTCTCGGAATTGTCCCTCAGGCTCCTCACCCGTTGCGAAGTTATGAACCCACTGGTAATCGAAAACTTTGAAAAGCTTCTTGAGCTGAACCCTCAAACTCGTTTTATGTCATTGTACTACGTGTACATAACACAGGATGTCAGCCCTTCACAGCATAATCCTCATCGTGTATGCTTCTCCGACTTCGGCAATTCAGTTAGTTTTGATTTATCATTGACACGGGAGATTCGTGGGATCCCAGAACATCATCGTTCCATGATTGTTCCGTCAATTTACGCTGCAAAGTTTGGCCAAGTTGATTCCGCAAGATCGTTCTTCACAGATGGATCACTAATAGAGTCGTCCGCTGGTTTTGGTATTTTTAACGAATTTCATAGCGCCTCTCGAATGCTTCAAGCTCCTTGTTCCGTATATGTTGCTGAGCTGGCGGCAATACATTATACGCTAGAAACGATCGCCTCACTTGCACCAGATCATTATTTTATTTTAACGGATAGTCTCAGTTCTGTCGAGGCTATTCGCTCTATGAGGCCGGTAAAGCACTCCTCGTATTTTCTCATGAAAATACGAGAGCTTTTAAGTGCTTTATCTTTAAGATCTTTTGTCATCACCTTTGCATGGGTCCCATCTCATTGCTCGATTCCGGGCAATGAGATGGCTGACTCACTTGCTAAGGTGGGCGCTATGGAAGGCGATATTTACGATCGACAAATCGCCTACGATGAATTTTTCTTCATTTATCGTCAACAGTCACTCGTCAGCTGGCAGAATAAGTGGAGTGAAGGGAGTTTGGAACGATGGCTATATTCGATCATCCCTAAGGTGTCGAAGAGTTCTTGGTTCAAGGGGTTGGATGTGGGTCGAGACTTCATTCGTATGATGTCTCGCCTCATGTCCAATCACTATTCGTTAAACGCTCACTTGTTCCGTGTTGGGCTGAAGGACAGCAATCTCTGTGAATGTGGACAAGGTTACCAGGACGCAGATCACATTATTTGGTCTTGTGCTGAGCATCGCGGAGTCAGATCTGAACTGTACGATTCCCTTCGGGCTCGAGGTAGACAACCTAATGTTCCAGTTCGGGATATTTTGGCTAGACGCGATCTGGAGTTTATGAAACTCATATATGTTTACTTTAAGAATATTAACATTAGATTGTAAGTTTTATTAACCTTGTGTTTAGTTTGTATTTTTTACGTGTGGGTTTTTTTATGTTTGTTTTCAAGATGAATAGAAATTAGTTCATGTTTTAGGATTAATTAAATATTTGTATCGTAAACCACATTTCAAACCTCCCTCTCCCTTTTCCCATCCAAAAAAAATTGTAAATCACCACTAACCTCGAGACAACCGCGAGTATCCGGTCCAGCTCCTTTAACTTTAAATATAAGAAATCAATAATGTATAACAAAAATGATAACTCGGCTCTGTAAAGTTTATTCGATTGAGCCTGAACAAATAAAGTAATTAATAAAAAAAAAACTTTCAACTTGTCCTGATGTACCTTAAATGTGAGTCGTTCATTTTCACTGTGATTAACATGATCGATAGTAGATAGTAACATTATATACGTGCTATTTTGAGCATGGTAGACATTAATAATTTGTTTTTAAAAGTGTCCAGAATTGTGAGCTAAGAGTTTGGATCTCGGTGATTTACGGTAATTTTATAAACAAATTATAAAACTAAAATCACCAGCATCGATTGATGCAACCTCATCTCGATCCACTCCTGCGATAACTGCATTCCTTCTAAACAACTAGACACCTTCTTTAGCACATCGTTTCTCAGCGTCATCGACCTGACGTAAAGTGCATTAATAGATCAGCCGATCGTGTTCAATTAGATCTTATCGATACTCATTGATGCAATACCTGTTTAATAGCGTAGAAGTTTGATGAACTCATGATTCTTCAGTATTTCCATTAAATATTGCCCGGTAACAAAGAACACACCATTAGCATTCTAACGGGAGGATAGTTGAAGGCCCGGTTCAGAAGAGACCGCTCACCCACCAAGACCCGGACCCGTGCAAGCCGAATGCAGTGGGACCCGGAGCGCGAACGTTGCACCAACGTCAGTGCCAGTTGCCATACAGCGCAGCAGAGGTATTTGTGACGGGGTCAGCAAGATTTCTGCTTATTGATAAGCTCTCTAAATCAAGAGCAGGTCGACAAAGGTACCTGCACGACGTTGACTACCGATCGCCAATAAGTCTTCCAATATGATGGTAAGGAAGTCGCAAAAAGGTGTTCAACCAGAACCTGCCTACATGCACAGAGCAGTAGTTAGTAGTGGTGGTGCCTCACCCCGTTTGCATTTTCATGCGGTGATCGCATAAGTTACGGACAATGAACGGGTTTATTAACTCGTTGGAGCAGATGGATTTTTTAGGGATTCAGATTGTTTAAATATTTATCGACTTGTATGAGTTTCATATCATATCATTATATGAATACATCAAGAACAAAAATCTTCCTTATTTCATCAGACATTACACACCTGCTGACAATAACAATTGATTCAAATCACGATGCATTATAGATGCAATGTGGCTCAACCAGGTCAAGTCTCCCGAAGCCATAGCACAATAATGAAGGCGTCGATAGTGGAACTGAGGTCAGTTGTACAAGATGGTTTAAGCTGATAGCGGAGATTAAACGTTGCACACTAGTACGGGAAACTTGAAAGTGCATGTTTTGATAAATATATGGATTAGAATGGCGTCGATTTAACGTGACAGGAAAACGATGTTGAAAATGCTTATTTCGCTTTTTGATTTACTATGCGTTTCATAAACGACCGATGAATGCATAACTGTCTAAAAGTAGCAAAGATCGGACTGATATGTGATTATGGACAACAAATTGAATAACAGCCTCTGCCTAAAAACAATGCTCCTTGGCAATTACGTCACAAATGGAATGTCATGTCTGCTCACAATGTTCTCGGAAAATTTCCATAGTTACAAATTGAGAACTTTCTAAGCCTTGGACATTTTGTATTCTCCATGTTCAGGAAAGTCGTGAAATTTATTTACCTAACCGAAAGATCCTTGACCGGATCAAGAATCGATCACACCACCTCCAGCATGGCTATCGGGAGGCCTTATAATCTTAATCTGTTTACGTGTGTAATAGCATTGATCCCTAGTTTATTGTATTTTGTCATGTTATATCTGTCACGGTCGATCAGTATAGTATTTGTCTCGATGTCTGTCATATATAATCAAATGAATAATTATACCCACATTGGAAGTACGTGATTAATCGAATGCGTGATTCGGGCGGTCATAAAGCAGATCAAACTGCAATCTTTTCGAATGAATACTTTTAAAATTTTCCTACACTGTACAAATTAATCCAGGTCTTGATTGATTTGGTTACGCCTGTAAGTGAACTGATCGATTGATATTTATATGGTTCTTAAGATGGCCTTTTCTTTTCTCAACATTACTCACAGAGTAAACTTGCCTTCAATACTTGAAAATAAGATCTACACTTATTAAGGAGCTACGTAGAAAATTGATGACATACTTCTATCCAATAATCGAGTATCAATTCTTTAAATCGAATATTTTCTAATTGAAAAACAACCTACAGCAAGTGAATAACCGATGTAATCGATTATTTGACATCAACGATTAATGATAAATAAGGTATAGAACTATTTCGGCCTAATCGCCCATTTTCGGCCTAATCGCCCATATCGAGCAGAAAACTTCAAATAAATCCATGATTTCAAAGTGAACAAGTCAATTATGCGTTTGGTACGATACTTTAGTTAATGAGCTACGGAACGAAGTCAATGAGAACGCGTGATATGAACGTTTGCACCCATTATTCCCAAAAACAAAAGAAGCACTCCGACCGAATCAATTTTTATCTTCATCCGATAGGCCGAAGTGAATTCATTGGCGTTTCAGTGGCGTTTCAATGCGTTAGGCCGAGTTTAAAATCCGTAGGGCGAGTTTGGCGTCAAGAAGCAGTGTTAGACTTTTGACAATATCTCAACGATTGGTTTCTCTTTATCAAATCTTATGGTACATACGGAAAGGTAAATAAATTTGGAAGCCATCAGTTTGGTGCTAAACTGCGCTAGATTAAAAAAGACAAAGTGTGGGTTGTGCTTAATAGGCCGAAAATGGGGTAGTTAACCCTATAAACAATATTCTGTGGGATGAATTTCAAATTAATTTTAACGCCTCAGGCGACCACTGCACTGTTCTAGTAATTCAAGATGTTGGCCTTGAATTAAGAACTCTATGAAATATATCGGTGCAATTACAGCGAATTTATTTACTTGGTTTTCTACATCAACAGGCACGTGGAACCAATGATGGTTAGTTTAGCACAGTTATACATAACACAAAAATTAAATTAACTAAAAACTACTGATTCGTTCTCCTAGCCCGTTTCACATGAACATATTCTATTACTCCAGGGGAAGTAGTCGTTTAACGGGTTTTGGTAGTCAATCGTCAGAAAATTTACCTCTCTCTTAAGGGCATCCAAAATATATCCGAATGTTAGCAATCCCGAGCAGGAGAAAATAACTTACCGAATTCAGGTATGAAAATAGCATAACTGGCAACCTTAATATGGAATTGACGATTCTGACATAAGAAAAAAATACCTCTAAAATGCTCTACAAATAACGAACTAATACATAATAACTGACGGATACTCATCGCTTTTTTTGATGCTACAATACCATTATTTGTTATTTAAAAGGTCTTCTAATACCAATCCAATAACTTTATTGTGTGTTATTGTCTCAAAACTGAAAGATCGCGTTTTGTTATTTTGGCATTTATTTGATATTTTACAAAATAATTCGATAACTGAGTGATATCAGAACAAGGGTTTATTCAGAAGCATACCAAAATAAGGTATCATACCAAATTAAGTTATTCATATGTTATTGGTTCTCGCTCGGAGAAGGATACCATACATTATGGGAACTCTAAATACGAACACCAATGATCTTTGTTTTGACTTCTTATGTGATCTGATGTGTTGATGACATGATGGATTTTGGCCGAATTTAGGAAGTGACCATTTCTACGCAGCACCCAGAATGTCTAAGAGTGGCCAATGTGGTACTTGGCACTCAATATCACTGTGAATTAACTGGATTTTTGATGCTCATGATATTTGATGTTGGTTTTATCCAATGTCAGATACGGCAAAAATATGTATATATTTTTCTAACAAAATCAAGAATTACCTGCCTATTTCAGAACCTAGTACGGTTTAATATTCAGAAACTTTGTATATATTGATGTTTTGAACAATGTAGGGCACTACTTGGAAGCAGTAGAGGCACAAAGAATATTTTTTTAACGAAAAAATCACTTTTAATGGGTTTCCCAAACACATCCCATGTAGTATGTCATATTTGTGAATAACTGACCATCAGCCGGAAAGGAATATGCCCGATATCGCCACACGTCTTACCTTCACGGTGGTTGGTGATTGAGAGTGACGAAAATGCAGTGTCCAGTTCGTTGTCCTCATAACACTCATCATGGCTGACTACGAGTCCCTGCGATAGTGCTGAATGTTCAGCACACTGAACTGAGAAGCATTGCGCGTTTTTTGCACCCACACATATCTCCTCATAACTCATAAAAAATAAGCTTATATTTGTTCCTTTAAGGTTCAATTTACTTTGATGCATTTTCGAAAAATTCAAATGCAGTTTTTTTCAATGCATCATTTCAGATTGCAAAAAGCTCGCATCATTCTAATCTGTTTGCTATTTTATACAGAATGACGCGAGGTTTTTGCAATCTGAAATCATGCGTCGAAAAAAAAATGGATTCGAATTTTTTGAAAACGCATCAAAGTAAATTGAACCTTAACCAAAGCTTAACTTCCCTTATTATGAACTATACATTAATTAAGTTACTCACATGTTCATGGAACTAAATTAGTACAACGCTATTTCAGGAGCGAATCCGAATATTGTCACTGTCCCGATAATATATGAGGTCACATGAGAATAATGAGGAAAGTCGTCACTAAAAATTAGTTTAGAGTGTAGGACTGCTTACCAGATTCTATATTGGAATCATAATTGTCTCATATGTATATATACAAAAGATAGCTTAACGACATGTTCAGGGTATCATCCGAACCATTTGTGGGATAGTTTATCCATCCGGGATACAGATCGTTTATGGTATTTGTTTATTAGGGTTTTCACTATATGGGCGAAGAGATCGCGGGGAGAAAAGTGAGGTTTTAGAGCATATTGTAAACAAACTCAGTCGCTGTCCCATACAAAAATCCAACATGACTGAATTATGAATATGACACATTAGAACACCTATATGTAGTGACCTTGGGCACACCTATCTCAAAGTTTTCAATGTAACGATTCCATCCATCTCAAATTTTATTGGCGGCAATGCCATCTGGGAACGGTTTCATGTGATCCCAGCGGATGCTGGAGGAGGAACTTCCCAAGACACTTGCACAAGCGTTTAATTTGCTAGAGAAGTTCTAGCTGTTATCAAGATTTCCAGTCATTTTCGGTCCAGAATTTGATTGAAAACGGTTCAGGGCGACAGTATTTTCTCCATACGATCGATCCGTTCGGTGTTACTGGCGTGTTTCAATGTGTTCTGGCTTGCGTTTTCGGTGGGGATTGGTTCAGGGGTAGATGAGCTAACCGATGGCGATCTCGGTGAATATGCAGATGCACTAGATGCACCATCCGAGTTAGATTTTTTCATCATCGTGTGTGTCGGTATCGGAGTCACTCTCCTTTGAGGTCCTGCTGCTGTCACTACTGGAGATTTCTCGGTTATTCATCATCTCAGAGTCGATTGCTTATAGACCTCAGCGCAGCCGGTTGGTTCGTCAACCACTCGAACATATTTGCCATCATTCGTTATTTTGTTTTCGTTTTAAATACCCTGTATTATTCTCAAATGCCAAGCGCAAACATTCAAACTAGCGTGAGTGTTTCGCTAGAAGAGGGATTATGCTAGTAATACCATAGAGGTAACTCTAAGACTAGAAGGTCCCGAAATTACCTGCTCACCTTTTTGGCTCAGCTCTGGTACTCTCTTCGGTCTCAAGCTAATCGATTCACCCCTTTAAACATAGAAAAAAACAATAACCCCTCATTTTATCTGTCGAACTTTCATAGCGAATCAAAACAAACATTGCGTAGTACTAGAATTTTGACTAGAATGGGGTACGTTAATCGTTTGCTTGGAACCGATAGGCTAGTCAAGTAGTGAGCCAATTTAAAACCGATAGTTTCGTATTGATTGTTGGTAATACCATAGAGGTAACTCTAAGACCACTGGGTCCCGAAGAAAATCATTATTATTTTTGGCTCACTCAGTACCAGAACAACGGTCCCAAGCAGTCCCAAGCTATTTCACTCACCCCTGCATGTTCTGCATGAATCCACACACCCCTGATGTTATCTGTCAAACTTTCATAGCGAATCAAAACAAACATAGTGTAGTAATAGAATTTCAACTAGAATAGGGTACGTTAATCGTTTGCTTGGGACCAATAGGCTACTAAAGTGGTGAGCCAATTTAAAATCGTTAGTTTCGTATTGATTGTTGGTAATACTGAGGTTGCTCTCAGTCGTAATTCTAGGCTCCGCTCTCGGGTCCACGCGATCATAAGATCCACTGCGTGATTTTTTTCCAATCCGCTCTATTAATGCGTGATGTTTTCGATCCGCTCTCGGATGCGCGATCGTATGATCCGCTGATAGAAACTTGTCATTATTTCATCAATGTGCGACCTTACCGATCCGCTTTTCAAATGCGCGACGTTTTGATCCGCTTACGTGACTTTGTATGTCCGCTTCCACAATGCGCGACCTATCTGATCCGCTCATCTTAGTAGATTATTAAATAAACAAATAAATAAACAATTTCAAACCAACATTCTGCCATTATACGCATAACTGTCCCATGTTCTATGCAATCCTTATGCACCGTGAGACTCTTATGCGTATAACGGCAGTATAAGCAACAATCAATACGAAACTAACGATTTTAAATTGGCTCACTACTTGATTAGCCTATTGATCCCAAGCAAATCGAGTAACGTACCCCATTATAGTATAAATTCCAGTACTACACTATGTTTGTTTTGATTCGCTATGAAAGTTTGACAGATAAAATGAGGGGTTCGTGGATTTTCCTATGTTTCGAGGGGTGCATCGATAAGCTTTGGACCGAAGATAGTACCAAAGCTGAGCAAAAAAGTTGATCGCGTTTCTTCGGGACCTTCTGGTCTTAGAATGACCTCTATGGTATAAGTTTGTAGAAAATAATTATAAAGTAAAAACTTTTATTAAAAGGTGTTCCACGAAAAACGTTTCACATTTAAATGAGATGAATAAAAATACACCTAATAGCTTCAGCAAAGTTTCTTGTTTTGATATTTTCTGAAACTTTGCCTAAGATAACGATCCTAACTATGAAGTTTAGGACAACATAAATTTTGGATCTCACTTCCAGGCTGATAAATCATTGATCTGACAGCTGTGTCGGTGGTAGTCACTCCAAAGGGTCTGAGTTCAATCCTTGTCGGTGCCGTCGGGATTTCCTGAGGCATACAATCTCTGATTACGCCTTTCTTCGGAAGAATAGTAAAGCCGTTGGTCCTCGGTCCATGAGTTGATGGGTAGGGTGTGGGAGCTATCTCCATGGCGTCGGTAGCATTGATACTCAGTATGGAAAACAAGATGGACGGAAAACAAATCAAGGAGAAAAAAAATCATTGATCTGCCAATGTCAAAAGAAGAGGTTTTTAATATCCTGAAACTTTGCACCAGACAGCACTTGTGTAAAATGCAAGATTCACCAGATAATGACTTTTGACCGTCTTTTCAAAATTCTGGGCCACTACCATTTACTTAAATTCGTTAAAATGCAGGTCTCTCATAAACTGATAGGAATGGTAATACCATAGAGGTAACTCTAAGACACGAACGTCCCGAAATAATGTGCTCAACGTTTTGGCTCAGCTCTGGTACTCACTTCGGTCCCAAGCTAATGATTCACCCCTCGAAACATAGGAAAATTCAATAACCCCTCATTTTAGCTGTCAAACTTTCATAGCGAATCAAAACAAACATAGTGTAGTACTAAAATTTCGTCTACAATGGGATACGTTAATCGTTTGCTTGGGACCAATAGGCTAGTCAAGTAGTGAGCCAATTTAAAATCGTTAGTTTCGTATTGATTGTTGGTAATACCAACAATCAATACGAAACTAACGATTTTAAATTGGCTCACTACTTGACTAGCCTATTGGTCCCAAGCAAACGATTAACGTACCCTATTCTAGTCAAAATTCTAGTACTACACAATGTTTGTTTTGATTCGCTATGCAAATTTGACAGATAAAATGAGGGGTTAGTGGATTTTCCTATGTTTCGAGGGGTGAATCGATTAGCTTGGGACCGAAGGTAGTACTAGAGCTGAGCCAAAAAGTGGAGCACGTTTCTTCGGGACCTTCTAGTCTTAGAGTTACCTCTATGGTAATACCAACAATCAATACGAAACTAACGATTTTAAATTGGCTCACCACTTTAGTAGCCTATTGGTCCCAAGCAAACGATTAACGTACCCTATTCTAGTTGAAATTCTATTACTACACTATGTTTGTTTTGATTCGCTATGAAAGTTTGACAGATAACATCAGGGGTGTGTGGATTCATGCAGAACATGCAGGGGTGAGTGAAATAGCTTGGGACTGCTTGGGACCGTTGTTCTGGTACTGAGTGAGCCAAAAATAATAATGATTATATTCGGGACCCAGTGGTCTTAGAGTTACCTCTATGGTAATACCATAGAGGTAACTCTAGGTAGTAGACTAGTAGGTCCCAAAAAAAACGTGCTCAACTTTTTGGCTCAGCTCTAGTACTATCTTGAACAGCCATACCAACAATCAATTCGAAACTAACGATTTTAAATTGGCTCACTACTTGACTAGCCTATTGGTCCCAAGCAAACGATTAACGTATCCCATTCTAGTCGAAATTCTAGTACTACACAATGTTTGTTTTGATTCGCTATGAAAGTTTGACAGATAAAATTAGGGGTTATTGGTTTTTCCTATATCCGGCGCCGGTGGTGCAGTGGTAAGCGTGACTGCTTTCTAACACCCCAATGGGTCTGGGTTCAATCCCCAGCTGAGGTCGGTGCGATTTTTCTGAGGCATAAAAATCTCTGGTCACGTCTTCCTTCGGAAGGGAAGTAAAGTCGTTGGTCCCGGCCCATGTGTGTTGTGAATGGGTGCGATATCCTACGCAGGTGTGGAAGCTCCTGCACATTCGGTTGCCGTCAGTGGATGGCAATCGATGTCCGTCGGTGATTGGCACTAGATTGCGGAACAGAGACCGACGTTAAATAAAGGAAAAGATGGTTTTTCCTATGTTTCGAGGGGTGAATCGATTAGCTTGGGACCGAAGAGAGTACCAGAGCTGAGCCAAAAAGTTGAGCTCGTTTCTTCGGGACCTTCTGGTCTTAGAGTTACCTCTATGGCCATACTCAGCTCATTAAATCGCTTGAGCATGGATACTAATGAATTCCACCTCGTCGTGCAGTCAAGAATGAGCTGAACTTCCTTTCCATTCTCAACTTTAACGTATTGTTGCAAAATATCGTTCTTAGTTGGAGACCTTCTACAAAGCGTTACCATGTTTTTGATCAAAACTGGAAAAGCTGTGGTAAGTTCGTGTTCCACATTTGTATCCCCTTTTTTACGAAATATTCCCCATCGTCTTCATCGTCAGAATCATCGCTTGATAGTAGAATTAATCATGTTTTTGCAGAAAAGTATACAATTGATTGACGCATTCACTTACCTGCATCTGAAGTCAAATCATCTGAATCAATGTGGGATTGGTTATTCTCAGCGATTAAAAAACACATAAAGCAACCAAAGATACAGACAAAACGGTTGCTACGACTACCATGACAAACTCGCTCTGTAACATAGCTCGATCGGAGTGGTAGAAGCATAATGCTATATATACAGGCACAAGAGAGTATTTGTTGGTATTTGCAGCAAAAAAAGAGGTAAAAAATCGGTGATGACGAAAAACTCCTAAAAATTTAACATTAAAAAGTGGAGTTTGACGTCATGGAAAGTGTACTTCACAAAAACTACGACATATTTCGCACTACACGTACACCGTTTTACGATTATTTCCTCACGTGTATATACCTCATTGGACATAGCTTGATCTGAATCGAGAAAAGACATAACAATAAAATTCCCATGAAAACACGTGTATCGTCTTCGGCTTTACTTCGTGAAGCAGCTTGCCAACAATTTGCTCGTTTCCTTCTACCGCCCCAAGTGAGCTGTGTCGCACAGGCTGCTTGTCATGAAAAAAGGAAGAAGATTATATCATTATTGCTTTGCACATAGACATGAGACACAGCGTTATCATTCGGTTCGTTGATCGCTTGTCATTTTGTCATTTGGAGATATTTTTGATTCCTTGGTTATTCTTATACAAAACAGAAACTACGGCGATATGAATGCCATGAGCAAGGTATAATGGACGGGGCATTTGAGAAACCCCTTCCTACTTTATTTATTACTGAAGCAGCGTCCGTTGTAAATGCGACCACGTTGTCTTTGAGAGGAATGCCGAAACCAGGTAACTTAGAATCCAAAAGCTGAACACACTTGTCAGCTGCCATTGAACCGATGATACGCTTTAGACCGATGTTTCAAACTGTTCCACCTCGATGCACAGCAATGTTCAGATATCGTCGGTTTCGTGATGATGTTCACTCATCAAAACTGATGCTTACTGTTTACTTCTCCTGGCGCATCCTATCGAACTGCTTTGCATATTCTTTGACCACAGATTTGAAGTAGTTTGTCACTTTTAGGCAATCAGTTTGATTTGTAACAGGAAAGTTTTTAAACCCTCTAGCAAGTAAGCCACTTCGCATGTCCGCCGATTTCGCAAGAACGCTAAGGAAATCACATCCTTTACCGACATGCGAGCATAAAGCCTCGTCAACATTGTTTGGGCATCCGAAAAACTTGGTTATAGTGGCAATTTTCTTCGGTGCTGTGGCAGTCTGGCTGGTCGGTAATTCGAATGGTCTTTTAGTGGTTTGTATTTTGTGTTGAGACCGTACACTATGCTTATTCCTCGCAAATAATAGCGCCATACCGAAGAGGATCCCGTCCTCTGTCTTTGGTTTTGTTTCAAAATCCATCTTACTTTCGAACAACCGCACTTCCGTCGAGTTCAACTTCGCGACGCGTAGGGGAAATGGATGTAATGTCGGCCTAAATGCCCCTAATATGGGCCCATATGTAAATTCAGCAATCTACTACATTTTCAATAGCGACCAAAAATATCCATTAGTACCGTTCCAATGACGCGTTCGTCTAAATAAAATTGATAAATAGCAGATTTTCAGCGATGGGCCCTATCTTAGATCGATAGGCCAACATTAGAGCCATTTCCCCTATTGGTCCTTTCAGTTTATGCTTGAGTCGTTTTCGTTTTCAATAGCTTTACCGCGAAGCAATAGTTTAAGCATTTTTCTTCTAGAACTGTAATTTACTCATTTTTTTTTTAAATGCATCGTAGAAATACCGCTTAGAACTGCTGGACGATGTGATTTATTCTAATGTGTTTGAAGTTTCAAATACATCACTATGGTAAAGAAAAGGATGAACTATTTTGCCAACTGACGAATCTATTGTATGTTTCCCTCTCCGAATTCCATGAAACTTCGCCTAATTGTTCACTAGCTTCAACCATGGCCGAGGTCATTGAGTTGAGATTTCCAAAGGCCGAAAATTACTGCTCTCGTTCTCATTCCGAAAAAGTGTACATTTCGATGATATCAAAAGTACAAAAGTACGTCATCTCCCTGAATAGATCGCTCTCTGTGAGACGTTAAATCATTCGAACCAGCGCAAGCCTATACATACTGATACGATTTGTGTTCACACAAAGTATAACGCTGGTCTTTGGTCATAAAATCATGGTTCATGACGAATATAAACGCCTCTTACCATAATGCGATTTTAAGCTTCATTAGCGTAAAGTGGTTCCACGGTATTTGAAACCGATGTGTCGTAGGTAGTGAGGTTTATTTACACTCGCCTCAACTGACACCTTGTGCCTACCCCGAACTCAATTAACTCCACAGTTATATACCAACTTTTGTAAACAAAATTTTGTAAGCCCTTTCCTCGCAAACCGAAATGACCACCCACGCAAATCAATGGCGTCATGGAATAGAAAGTTTCCCCTACCCAATGATGCTATTGTTGGTTTGTATGGACAGCCTACACTTTGCGAGGAAAGGGCTTACAAAATTTTGTTAGCAAAAACTGATAGGCCCTTTTCAATTGTTGGTCGAGAATTGTTATTTTAGAGACATCCAAGCCCTTCCTTCGTAAGTTGTAAAAATATTCGCGACCAGATCGTGAATCGAATCCGCCGCCTCCGGCATGGTATGTCCCCCCATCAATAGACTATCAGGAGGCGCATACTAACACTCGTTGTTGGTCAAATAACAAATATACAAAGTGCACGTTTCAACACATGGTTTTATTAGTCTAATACACTCAAAATAGCATCCCGTAAGAAAATTATGTTCAACGATTCGACAAAACATTCGTTGGACAAAGTGTCGACGACGCGATCTTGCGTTTGCTGTTGGTCACAAGAGCACAGCTTCATGACAGCCATCACAATCGCGGCTGCCAGAATCAATTTGTTCGACTTGAACCGTACAAACATGTCCTCGGAACACACACGAGACCGCAAGCTGCCAACAGGGAACAAAACGTTTTGAAATGGGATTAAATTAATGATCTGATCAGTAGAAACATGGTGTATGCATGCATGGTTTACCTCTGGTAGATGTTGAATTTCTGCGCATAAACCACTCGTAGTAGCTTAATACCGAACGATCCGAAAAGATCCTTCCGGACGACGCCGAGTGTTAAGATGTGATCCTTTGAAAAGCGCTCAACCGCACCCAGCAGCAGCGAATGGTAAATCTGGGAGATCACAAACAAAGACACTACCTATCAGTCACTGAAGATCACGTATTCATATAAGCATAATTAATTAACGTCCAAGTACAATTGTTTTTTTTTTTTTCATTTATTTAAAACGAAACGCACAGCAGGAGTTCAGAACTACCCGACAGGCTACTAACCTTGTGGTTCAACGTTTTGAGTATTTCGAATTCCAATTCCATCATTCGTTTGTCCGACCAGACAAAGGCAGGATTGCTGTTTGCTAGCAACCGCTTGATCGCATTCCGATCGAGTGCAGTATGAGCATCGAAGTACTTACTAACCACGCTCACCACACTAACGACATACACGGGAACTTGTTGCAGAAAGTTTGTTCTCGCCCCAGAAGCTCCACCGCCTTCGGCAATAATCTTGATCAGCAACTGTTCCATCGTGTCGATCGAAGAAAACTCTACAGTGTGTGAAAGCTGGAGCTGAGCGCAGACAGCGGAGATCGATCGTGTGATTGACGGCATGATCGTGTCCGTTGGATATGGATTCAATATGGCCTGCTCGGTATCCACGTGGTAGGCTTGCTTCCAATCGGAATAGAAGCCGGATTCTGTGCTCAGATTGAGCAGTGTCACACCTTGGCTCAGTTCAAGGACTTCAGGCGCCTCTTGGTCCATTGCGGATTTCTTATTCTGAAACTTTGAGAATGTTGACATGTTTAATTACGGTTTAATCTGCAGTTTCAATATGTATATTTACCGTTAGATAATTAAAGTATAGAGAAGGTTGTCAGCAGTAATCAACAACGCTGGCCTACTTGTTTGGAACAGCAGGGCCTCTAATCTAAGTGCTTTGTCTTGAAGTTGCAATGTATGTACTCGGCTGACAAAATTAAAATGTGGTCATCATCGGCCATGTTGTGCAACAGCTTCCCTTCGTTAATTCGACAAAATCGTGGTTGGATTATGGGGGAACACTTATAGCGAATTCGTTTATTATCGGGGTTGGAACCAGTTCCAATAGTACGAAACTGAACTTTTTGTCAGTGCGAACCTCAACCTGAGCTGGGTTTTAAAAACAAACGATCAAACTGACGTTTGTCAGAAAACAAGCAGACCCAATCTTGATACCCGATCCAGGTTGGAACTGAACGAATAAACGAATTCTCGCGTCACTTTTCAAATAGACCAATGTAACATATCCACCATTTTGAGAAAATCGAAGTTGAAGTTCGACAGATTATTATTTTAACTGTTTAGAAACAATACATTTTGGAATACTATTTTTAATGTAGTCAGTGTATAATGACGTTGAAAATTCAGAAGAAACGGTAAAATCACAATTTTACTTTGAATTTCATGCTACAACATAGAAAAAACCACATAGGACGTTTTGACAAGTCGAGTTGTACATAGGACTTGTTACATTGGACGATTTTTCTCACTGACATAATCAATGAGTGTTACATTGGACGTTTTGTCTACATGATACTAGATTCCCTTTCACAGATTTCAGAGTATAGTACCTAACTTTAGATTGGCCCCGCCTTTGGAAAATGAGCACCAATCATGTTAGGCAGTCCGAATGACCGAAGTAACAATCATATACCCATCATTTCAAACTGTACATTGGACAATTTTTGATCGATGATTTTCTTAAATAAATGAAAGTAAATTTGCATGGGTGTTTTTGTATCACATACAATGATAGAAGAGCAATAGCTTGTATCGCTTAACTCGATTTGTTTACATTTGTTACATTGGTCTATTTGAAAAGTGACGCGAGAATTCGCTATTAATAATTCAACACTGTCAAACCGTGCGAAATGAAAACATAAACATTTAGACTGTGAACCATAGAGATTGCTGACGTTTATCGTACGCACACTACGTCACGTATACGTATACGCAAAATGTTTTCATCGGGAAAAAAAAACTTCATAGCAGAAAATTTTCCCGATGAAAACAAATCACTGACACAATCATACTTTAGCAATCTCTATTTGCCGAGTTAAATTTAACTCGTGGTTAAAAGTGACATTTCGAAAGTTATTCTCGGTGTTTGAAAATCCCTGTACTGTCGATCGACCGGTTTTCGAGCCACGGTTGTCAAAATTTCTTCTTGTCTGTCAGAAATAACCATGCTCGGATAGCAGGGTTAATCGATAACTTTCCATATGTCAAATTTTAACCAAAAGTTAAAATAATCCACCAAATGGTTCAGAGCCTTAGTTTGCATAAAGCAACCCCCGTTGCTACGTTGCTACTCTCGTCATTATTGATAGGTGACCTACTAGGTAGCTAAGTTAATATTTGATTTTATTTATATTTTAAAAGGTGTAAAACAAGTCAAATTCTGAATTCAATTACAAATCATGCAAAATTTAATTACCAAGCTAAAGCTAAACAATGTTAATGATTATCGATCTGGGAGTATCATTATCCATATTTTAGTAGCATAAAAAAATAAATTCCAGCAGCATTTCATTCTAATGTGCCATTAAATCACGACCCAGTTCTATTTATGGCAATGATTCAGATAGTGATCTATTTCTCGCTCCAACGAAAGCCAAAAAGATCACATGGCCAAAAGAATTCCAGCAGAGTTACACGAAAACTCATTCCGCAGTCTCGGTTGGAATTGAAATAAATTTGTAGCTATTAGACTAAATTATTGATATTTAATTCAATTTGCATGTTGTGCATGTGTGCCGAGGCTGTCTGGGGCCACTATAAAGCATGAATATTTTCCGCGATTTAATTTTAACGCTTTGATAAATGATCGCGGGCCGCCCTAATTGTAACTCCTACTTAAGGGGCGCGCTCGTGCGCGTGCGGCCAAAGCACTCTATAAACGCCATAAAAGGTGGTTCAGTGCAGCGGAGTCAACCTATTTCAGCGACCACCTTCATTGCAAGCGTTCCACTTTGCACCGGTTACTTATGATTAAATAATTCCGTTCGATCTCTCGGCTCCATGGAAGCTGAGTGCGCACTATCATTTGGATCACTCTTCGGCTTCTGGTCGCCGCCGTTCAATGTCAACGAAGAAACGTGTCCCATTCACCAGGTGGTTCAGGTTGCATTACCGGAAGGTAATTGATGCCCACAGGTTGAAGGGATTGTGTTTTATTTTTACCGGCAATACATTTACTTAACAAAAAGTAGATCAAATCATTGCATACCGAGGTGGTTGAATCACACAAGTTGACGTCAGTTAGAATGACTTCTGGGATTGTCATTGAACCATAGGCTTCTCTGAATGCCTAAGTAGTTGGTGTGCTAAAATTGGAAGCTCTGAGTATATGTGCAAGAAAATGATGCGTTTTTCTTGCACTTATGCTAAGAACTAATGAAAGAGAGAAGGATTAGTAATTTCCATTTACTTCCACTACACTCATACAATTTGACACATTTTTACTGGTGAATTTCTATGTCAAATTCCACATGATTTTCATGTGTCTACACATAAACAGAAACCACTCAGAAGTACACATGAAATTTATGAATCAAATGAATAGTATGTGTGGTTACACATGAATGTTATTAATTCATGTGTGGGAAACATAAAAATAATCATTGAATTTTGCTTAGTGTACGTTAATTACTTATCCTTGACAGATACGGGTATTTCGTCAACAATATGCAGACTGGAATGAAATGGAAATTCCCAATCCTTCTCTCTTTCATTATTCAGGCATTCAACTATATGCATCCACATTAGACTGATGCAAAATTTGAAATTTTCGCTCCACAGTGCTCAAACGGTTTCAAATCAGGTCCTGATTAGCCTTCCAAAATTTAAACTCATTTGGTAAGAAACTGACTTGGCACAAACTATTCGAAGTTTATATGGAAATTACTATGGGAAAACCAAACTTTTTGTTCATTGTCTACTATCCATTTTCCATATTGCTTTTTCGAAAAGTTCTATAACTATTCTTATGGGAATTTTTCTAAGCTACAACTTTGCGGAATACCGTTTTTCAGCCAAATGTCAAATTAAATAGTTATTAATTGTTTAAGAGATTGATAATCTTATGGCATGATCAAGCAGCTGTTCTGTTAGCAACACTGTATTCTGCAGTGTGACATAGTAGCCATGATATTTGTGCTCTATTCTTCTCACTAGAAACACCAATGTTGCCTGCTGAACAGTTGAATGAGCATAGTCATAAGACATCAGTGACTTGAATCATTAATAACTTTTGTTCAGATTATTTCAAATTTTGGGAGGCTAAGCAGGACCCAATTTGGAACCGTTTAAGCACTGTGGAGCGAAAATTTCAAATTTTGCATCAGTCTAATCCACATTCATCAGGATTAAATTAGAGCTACTCATTTTACCACGCTAACCAATACACTAACACTTATGTAATCTCAAGGCCTAGTGCCTAGAAATACTCAGAGGGAGAGATGGGCGGAGAGAACGTTTTAAGCCAAAATCTGAGCCAATCGTACATTCCAATTAGAATTTTTCCGAGGATTTCTTATTCTTACTAGAATAAATTTGAGAGTATTGCAATCGAACAGAAATTCAATCACCTTTATGTTTTGTGTGCTTCTCAAATTCAACTATTTTTTTGAACCTATAACAATATTCTAACTCTATTGATTAATTGTTCTTCGTTGGTTAATGAATGGCACCAAGAAATGTGCAAAATATTGCGATGCAATCAATTATTATTTTGCACGTAAATCGAATCAAAAATAAAAGTCATTTAAAATGCTAGCTTCTAGCAAGGGTTGCAAGATAATTTAGGAACAAATCCCTGCTGCCGAATTGTATCTTGTTTTCTCCACCTATCTCTCCCTCTGAGTATTTCTACTAGTGCCTGAAAATATTATTGTATTACTTAGCCTACACGAAACGAAAATCAATTATTTTATTCATATGTTTCACTTATACATTTTTTCCAAAACAACAACCTTATACATTCCATAAGACATACCACATAGGTCCTATAATAATGCATAAAAGGTATGTGTGACCGCTTATACATTTCATTTGACACATGATCTTCATTAACTTTTTGCAAGGCGTCTGCTTATTAGTTGACTTATACATTTTATGAATAAACAGCAATAGAAATTTGCCAAAAGGTACAAGGAGATTTCTATCCGTGTACTGTTTCTACCTTCTGACTTATGTCGTACGAATTTTCAATATGAAAGTACAACTACATTTTTGTTAAACTCTGGAAGCTATTGATTTTATGCTCTTAATCTAAATTTAGCCCTGATGAAGATTTGAAGCTTTGGCGATGATAAAACTGCAATCAGTTATTTTTCTTGAAGACTGAAAAGCCGAAAAAATGTAACGAATTATTTAAGGCTTGTGTTCGAAAAAATGCCTTCAACTTTTTTATCCGTGGGTAAAAATTGATGAAAATCTGGGTATAACTAGTTTGGAGTGAATTGTTTACATGTGCAAAATTTCATAACAATCGGTTCAGTGGTTATTGCGATCGAAACAAGAAGAAAATCGCCGGAGAATTTTGCGCGCCGTCATGGAAAATCCGACTGCGACCATGAGATGGATCGGAGGACAACTGGGAATCACCCATAAAACTGTGTCTCGGTGGTAAAATCGTTTAAGGAGTCCCAGACGACCGAGCGGCGGTGCTGGAAGTGGAAGAAAATCTAAGACAGCTGACCCTGTGAAGGCCCGGAAGGTGTTGGATTATTTCAAGCGTAATCCGAACCTTTCGATTCACGACGTGGCTCTGAAGGCAAAGTGTTCCGCCTGGTTCGTTCAGCAAACCATGAAACGAGCTGGGATTCGTGTATTCAAGGTCCGGAAGGCACCGAACCGGCGGGATCAACAAAACACGGCGGACAAATCCCGCGCAAAGAAGCTGTATCGAGAGTGGTTAACGAAACCAATGTGTGTGGTTATGAATGACGAAACCTACATCAAGGCAGACGCAAAGCAGATACTGGGGCTGCAGTTCTACGTTGCCAAATCACGGTTAGATGTTCCGGAAGACATAAGAAAGAAGAAAGTGGACAAATTCGCCAAAAAATACTTGCTCTGGCAGGCCATATGCCAATGCGGTAAACTGAGTAAACCGTACATCACAATGGGTACCATCAATAGCGAAAATTACCGCACCAAGTGCCTCCAGAAGCATCTGTTGCCCTTCCTGCGGTCCCACGGAGGCGAGACATTATTTTGGCCGGACCTGGCATCATGCCATTACGCGCGATCGACGTTGGATTGGTACAGAGACAATAACGTTGTTTTTGTACCAAAAATCGTCAACCGCCAATCTCCCAAATTCACCAGAGATTCGTCCGGTGGAAAGATTTTGGGCCATAATGAAGGCCAAAGTTCGAAAATCGTCCAAGGTGTTTAAGAACGAGCTGGAGTTGAAGAAAGAATGGATGAAAGTGACCGAAAAGGTCGGCTCCACCATTGTACAAAATGTAATGAGGGGTTTTAAGGGAAAGGTGCGGGCTTTCAGCGATGGAAAGGAAATTTAATAAAGTAATTATGCCAAAACATAATTCATATGTATTAGTTCATTCCCTAAAGGTTTCAAGAAAATCCTTTGGCGAACGCTTTTGTCTGGTGCATTTTTTCGAGTACAGGCCTTATTATGTTATTTTTTCTTTTAATTCTACTACTATTGTATCACTTTCACTTTCACTAATTAACAATTCTCTTTCACTAATTCACTGGTCACTTTCACTATTAACTTTCACTATCACTTAAAAAATACTATAACAGATACTTATTTCGTTTACTATTTGCAAACTTCTTCAGTGCTTAGACAAGATTCATTTTACTTAATCTACGTATTTATTATTTTTGTTTTCAAGTGATATTGAAAGTGAATAATGAATTATTGAAAGTGAATAGGAAATTAGTAAAAGTGAAAGTGATACAATAGTAGTGAATTTAATTCGTAAGTCTAGACTTACGAAGTTTTCGGAACTTTCCGGAAGTGAATGAAACTGTTCTAAAGATCTCTTATCTGCAGTAAAGTTCTCTAGATAACCCTGAATTCCCCTGAACTTCCTACAACTTTTGTGAACCCTCTTGAAGATCAACCCTCTTCCTTCTTTCCGACGTTTTTTTTTATTCGTCATTGAAGTTTCCGAAAGTTTTCTGAAGTTCTCTAACCTTCCACTGGTCACTCCGCACAGTGTGCCAAAACCACAGTTTGGCACACCTGGGTTCAATCATTGACACAGTTTGGCACCCATGGTTGGAAACTTTCATAATCTTTGAAATTACTGGCAACATTGTACTATCTTTGCCTGCGCAGCGCATGTGTCCCAAGAGAAGAGGAGACAATACGGGGGCGAAAACGAACCACTTTTCTGTCAAACGCGAACCAGCTCGTGATTGACCGATTTTAAGTGCGTAAGATAGAGATAGAGATAGATATTGAAAGAGATAGAGATAGAGATTAAAGAATAGGAAGCCAGTTGTCTCCTCTTCCTCTCAGCATGTGTCAAATGTAACAGTAAACACAAGAAATTTTTGAGGATTTTCCGTAGAACTTCTGTTTGCTAATACAACATGAGTGATCCATCGGACATTGCTAGCAGAGAGCTATCCAAGGCGTCTTATCGAAGCCAATCGGTTGCAAGCCCTAAACCTTCACCAAGCACACCTAACCGGAATATATGGCGGCGGCAGCAGCGTCGATTGAAAACGATCGCTTTGCGGATTCGTATCTATTGGGCACGACCTGGACGGGAAATCGGAGGATTCCTTAATCAATGAGAAGGAGCTGAGGGAGGAAAAGTGGGAGGTCACGAAGGAAAAATTAAAAGTGCCTTGAAGCACATCAGGAAAAGAAAGATACACAATGACGTGCGAAAATTGCAGTCACATATAAACGAATGAGAAGATGCGATCTCTGTGTACTGATATAGCTAAATTTGTTTGAATGCTTAGGAGTTCGATTAGCTCTGTTATGGTATTCTATAATGTATTCGAATACATACTTTATTTCGTTAGCGATAAACAACAGCAGTTTGTAAGATTATGATCAAGCTTGCAAATGCTCATTACAGCTAAAATGCTATTTTTCGGATTTATGAAGCTATGAGATATTTCAATGATAATTCTTATTTACAAGATGCAAGAAAAGAAGGTAAAGTGTGTGTATGACACATAAAACCTGTCAATTTAGCTTTCAGAGGGTCACAATAGCGATTACCTGTAATAATGAGCAACGCAATGAGCGAGCAATCAGCGATCATAAAATCGCTAGTTGAGACCTTCTGAAATCAAAATTGACAAATTTTATAGGTCATTACCACCTCTCCTTGCTTCTTACAAGTTAAAGTAATCATAGACTTCTCTGACGTTTGTGAATTGCACAAGTAGTAGTGCAGAACTTTGGGTAAATTCAAAGGTTTTCTTGCACTAATACTTATAATTTACCCCGAGTTCTGCACTAATACTTGTGCATTTTACAAACGTCAGAGAAGTCTATTATAGTATCCCATAGTTTCATAATTACGGAAATTATCATTTTAGTTGTAATGAGCAATTGCAAGCTTGATTATGATTTCACCTCTCTGACAATAAAAGTCATTGTTGACTCACCTCAATGAGTCTTGGTTATATCCCAGCCGAGGTCGGTGGGATTTTTCTGGCATAAAAATCTCTGGTCACGTCTTCCTTCGGAAGGGAAGTAAAGCCATTGGTCCCGGCCCCTGTTTTGTTGAATGGGCACGATATCCTACGCAGGTGTTGAAGCTGCCTTCCTGCACATTCGATTGCTGTCAATGGATGGCAATCGATGTCCGTCGGTGATTGGCACTAGATTGCGGAACAGAAACCGACGTTAAATAAAGGAAATAAGAATCGTACATTTTTGCCCAACCTCAACAGCACACATTCCCGTTTCTTATCAAACCGTACATTCAATTTGTCCCGGATTGGTAGCAAGTATCCATCGTTGATCACCGCACCCGATTAAGATCGCGCTTGCTAGAAAAAGTTCTAGCACTTTCAACAGCAGCAGCTTATCTCGGTGGTTGCCTTCTGACGGATCGCTCCAGTTTGTCCGGTATCAGCTTGTCCAGGCGGGGTGGCCTCGGGGTGGCTTACGATCACCGTCTTGGTTCTGATTTTACTGCTTGGTTGAATTGAACCTTCGCCTTCAAAACAAAACATTTGAACTGTCAAATTAACCGGGTTGCCAAGCATGCCGTTATTCACAAGCAAACAAAGTTGGTTCTAAGAGGAAGAGGTGACAACTGGCTTCTTTTTGTCTGTGACGTGTTCTTCTTCTCTCGTGGAAACGACCGTGTAAAATCTATTTCATTATGCGCGCCGCAGTCGACTGTCAAAATACAAGAATACGTCCACCCGACAAATCAGATGCTGGTTCGCGTTCATAAAAGTTCCCCTATTGTCTTCTCTTCCTCTTTGAGTTGGTCTGGTGACTGACACTCTTGGCACTGCTGGCACAGCTACGGCACACGTGAGTAACACTGAGAAAAAAGTTGACACAAAATAAGTGTGCAGAGGGACCACCCCTTGGTTAAGATCTTTTAACTCAACTTGTCGATAGCACAAAGACGAGCAGCAGGTTATGCAGCAGTTCACGGATGCAGGTAAGTCGGGTTTCCCTTGGTTTTCTTTTCAGGTGCCGGTTCCAGATGCAGGTAAGTCCATTAAGCATTCATTAACACTTCTTCTTCTTCTCAAATTACTAACTACTTTATTTAATTGTACTTAATTCACCAAAAATTCATTTATTCTTCATGCAATACAATTTTTACTCTAGTTTCAATAGAACTTCACTGTTTACATTTTGTATCGTTGACGTCCAGGAACCAAGAGAGCACACTCGCGACGGCTCGAGCTTTAATAGCTGAGGGGTGATCGGAAGTAATGTTTTCTCCATCTTGCAGTTCCCGAAGGGCCGTTAATGTCAGCCAACAGTTGTCGGAGTCGGTCGGTCTAACGATGTTCTGGAGGTCGGCAATGGATTTGATGTGTGGGTTGGCAAGTAGATGACTCTGCGATGTGCATTCGTGCTGAATATATAATATATAATTTTGATGCACGAACAGCTATCTTCTGTAAAGTTTCTGCAATTTTCCTGTTAATGCGACTGCCCTGAAGCACTTTTTCCTTCACTGTATTTCTAGAAATTTTCGTGAAATCCATCGAAGTGCCCTGAAGCTATCAGAACTTGTCTGATAGAAAACTTGCCCGTAGTTCTGAATGTTCTGAAGTTTTATGTCTCATCTTTTATGTCAAATATGGATTCCGTCACTTGTACGAGATTGTGCCGAAGGTGTGTTAGGTCCGGAACAGAGGAAAAAAAAAGATTGTTAATTATAGTTTGTTCTAGAAACAGTTAGAAACTAAACTTTATAGTGAATTGAAGGGAAGAAATGGGTGAAGATGGATTCTCCAATTTCACGCTTAAACTTAACTTAAGGGTCAGTTACAAGTTTTGTTGATATTATGATTGGTTGTTGGAAAAATCATCGAATTCTCTTGAATAATGAATTTTTTTTAGATGGCATGTTTTGCTTAGTTTAGTGTAGTTTTGTTTGTTGTTTGAAGAAAACTTAAACAATCAGTTTAAATTTCAGCTACAAGCATTTACAAAATCCTTAATATTTAGCGTTGTGAAATTTAAAATGAAAAACGTCACTATAAGGAATCGTCTTAAAACAAAACCACGCACTGCCAACCAGTCGCTCGTGGAATATAGTAGCAAATATATTAATCCCCACTTCTGGTAGACAAGACAATCATTATAGCCACTATCAACTACGTAATCAAATTACAACCCAAAACTGCATTTATTCCAGCAACGACCATGGCTGTGCGTCGTTGATTCGATCTTTTGCCCAAGCAGGGCGATGCAATCAGGTGCAAGAATTTTATGACTCGTTTTACAACCACCTAATAAAGCCTGAACAACCAGTGAATCGCTACCGTCGTTGTTTTGGACGGTTGTCAAGCCGAATAACTATGGAAGAGTCGGTAGTTGAATGAAACAGGTTTGATTCGTTTATTTTTTTTGTGGGTATGTCGATCATATAAGTTGGCATATAAATAGGCAGGCAACCGAAACAAAAGGTTAATTGTTTTTACTCTTCTAGATTTTTTGTTGCCGATTATGGACTGTGAATTATCTATTTAGTAGTATAAGTTTTTCGTGTTTTCATTCAAAATCATTAAGATTGATTATTAACAGCTACAAGTCTAGCTATAAAACAAATTCAGAAGCACTCTAAAAACATTTCAATTATCATCATCCCTAATAACCCCTAATGATATGATATTTGCAAACATTTATCTCTTGTTTGTCTTGCTAACTATAACAACTTTATATATTTCTTCTAATAAACAAAATACACATTATAATTGCAGTCAACCCGAGCAAAGTCTAATATTAAATAGAAAACTAAATTTTATGTTGAGATGTCGCTGATAATGCTAAGTTTGCTGTCGTCTTGGTCGATTTAACAGTTAAAGTATCAAAATGATGAGCAAACAAATCTTTCCGTGACATCACATTGAAAACTAATGCTGCTATCAGTAAGAGCAAACTGAAATCTCCATTTGAAGTGCATTTTTCCTGTTGATGACAAAACGAGGATTCAATTTGATGTTCTGCTAAGGCAATGAAAAGAAAGCTACAACAACATAGGGGAAATGACGGCTTCGGCATGACAGACTATTTCGGCAACCCAAATTGAAACACTATTTTCACTGTATTTTCTTACGAAAACACTTCGCTGAATACATGCAAACGATTCTTTATGCTTTCAGCTTCAATTTGACTATATTTTTACCACTGAGAAAAAGCAATCTAGCAGGGTTTTCTTGAAATGAAACACACGCACTACAAATTGTAGCTGATTTCGAGTTGCCGATGATAGAACAGCAGATTTACATGCAGTTCAAATGGAACGGTTGTAAAAGCGTTCAAAACAGTTTTTGACAATTCTTTCGACTGAAATTGTTAGAGCAGCTGGCAGCAAAAAATTGTAAACAAACCAATACTGCATATGTGTGCGTTCCATAGAGAAAAAAGGCTATAGAAAGAAGGTCGCTGCTTAGGTTGCCGAGAATACGTAAATTCTCCTATTTTTGAAGACCAAAAGTACAGCAAAATGAAAACAAAATTTGTTATTAAATTTTTCAATTGCGTATACTGAAATGAAATTATGCTGTCAGTTTGATGTTAATATCAAAGTTTGATTTGGATTAGCTATTATTTTGATGTTGGACTTGGCTAGGGAACCTTCCCTTACTCAATATTGAAGCTAGAGAGCATACCCGAGTAAAGTTGGTTATCAAAATGAAAGCAAATCGATATTAAAGCTTGCAGTTCCTATAATAGTGAAAACTAATTTTGTATTTCAATTGTCGCGACATAAGTCTGATATCATATTGTGCTTTCATTATGCAGTCAAAATTTTTTAAATGAAAGCAACTTAAATTGAAGTTTTGCTGTAAACGTCTTGTTTAAAATTTAATTTAAGTTAATCTGTCGTTGAACTAACGATTAATGTTTATTTGTTTTTTTTTATACAAATTTTAGGTCATTCGTCCTTGACCGGGGTGATATTTGAGCTCAAGTCTTTCAGTGTGAGAAGCATGGAGGCTAACCATTTACGCTAGGCCCGTATTCAGTTAAACATTATGAATGCAAAATCAGTAAGCAAATTGATTTCATTCAAAGCAGCATTAGTTTTCCGTTTGATTCAACAGTGTAAAATGTTGTTCTCATTTTTGCTGTGTTAACCGTTAAGTCAAGCAAAATGAAATCAACTGGAGTATTCAAAATAAGTTATATCACAGCAGCAAATTTTGATTTCAATTTGATCTTCAGCTTTGTTCGGGTACCCGAACAATATAACAATTTGATATCCACATCAAAATGAAGTCATAATTTGATTCCAGTTTATGCGATAGACAAATTTGGTTTCATTTTGCTGTACATTTGCACTAAAAAAATATGTTGTGGCAGTTTTTCATTGCCATAGCAGAACATCAAATTGAATACTCGTTTTGTTATCAACAGGAAAAATATAATATTGAGTTTTCAGTTTGCTCTCACTGATAGCAGAATTAGTTTTCAATGTGATGCCACAGCTAGAATTTGATGCTTTCATTTTTGATATATTAATCGTTAAAACGACCAAAACGACAGCAACCTGAGTAAACATTATCAGAGATATCACAACATCAAATTTAATGTTTAATTTTATCTCAGACGTTGCTCGGATATCGAGCTATGGAGGTAAATTTGTGAATTTTTTTTTTTTTTTCTTTCTTTATTTAGGAGAATTTTGTGAATTTTGTAACTGAAACGTGAGCCTGAAAAATTCCTTAGATTCTACAAAAAATAAATAGAGATTATTTTATTTTAACGCGACATCGAAAAGAAATTCTGGCAACCATGACGAATTTTCGTTACGAATTTTCGTTTCGTGACTACAGAGTTGCTAGAGATTCAACGCAGTTCCCATAATGTTTCTAAGGAGGCTTTCAGAAAAGGCCTGCGGCTTTCAAGGAAATTCTGCGAACTATAGAGAAGTGTAGCGAACTTCAGGGAAATTCTTGCAAACTCCAGAGAAACGGAGAAGTTCAACAACTTTCAGAGATGTTCACTAACTTGGTCACAATTTTAATCACCACTGAGGACAACAGTTTCTTCCCCATTATATTGTGAAATTAAACCAAAATGTGTGAAATCGACAACAACAAAGACTAAATCGTTGACAATAAGAATAGATAATATTTTCCCTTGAAAAAGACCACAACCCATGGTCAAAACGTAAGGCAGATTAAATTATAACTCTAAATAGAGTTGGAAAAAGGATTCTCTTCATCCACTTTCTCATTCGTTAATAACTCAGCTGCAACAACATTCCCTGTTGTATTTGACAATTTGGACGATAGATAAAAACCTCCATTATCATATTATGTGGCAAAAATAGCACGAAAACGGTTTGCATAGCCGTGGTTATCAAAAGAGAAAGTCGATGAAGAGAATCGATCAAAGCAGATAGGTCCTTTTTCCAGCTCCGTATAGAGTTGTTTGAGTGAATACAGACCTAGAAATCCGTTAAACCAAGCAAGTAACCCATAAATATTATAGTGGATTTGGTAAGTGCTCTATAAAAATCGGCCAAGAGATTATGCTTTGAGTTGCTCAAAATGATTTGGTGTGGTTTTGCACTTCTTAATACACAATACTTAACAGCTACTCACTAAAACGTTTTGAGATACTCAAATCAGAAACTCTTGATCAATTCGTGTAGGAAATTTGGCGCACTTCCCAAATCTGCAGTAACCTTTGGGGGTAACTTTCCGGTTTTTTTACTGTACAAATACTGTAAAAAAAAACAATCAAAAACCGTTCTAATGGGTGAATGGGTCAGTTTCTAAATCTTGAAGATTATTTTCAGTTCTAGGTACTTCAAATATTTCGTAATCCAATAAATATATATATTTTCCGAAATCCAACATCACTGAACGTTATTCAAAATACGGGATATTGACAATCCACCAAAATTTTTGAAAATAGTTCCAATTTGCAATTTCTTCTTATGTCAATTTAAATCTTACATTATTATTTTTTTCCAATATTTCGAATACAAATAGTATTGATTGTTTGTGTGTATATGTTTCCTAAGTTCCATAATACTAAAACTGTTATTCTATTTTTGGAGGTATCCGAAAAATCCTTCAATCTTGAAATTTCTGTACGGTAACTGGCATCAAAATGTTCCTAAATATAAAATTCAAGTACCAAACTATTATTATTTTTTTCAAATTCTCGAATCTATAGTTTAGATATTTTTTTAATTTTCCTTAGTCACTTTTAAGTCATATCTTACAAATAATCTAACTACAACATCATCGAAAATTTTGCATTGCAAATTATTAAAGTCGCCGAATTTGATGAAAATCCGGAACAATGCAAAATAAGAACCTGGAAAATTTTTTTCCTACTGCGATTTCACGTAAATATTTCGAAGTCCTACGTTATTGAAAATTTACCAGGTTCTTGAATCTTAAAATGATTCCTTAGATTGTTAAAATATTTAAAGATCGGAATTTAAACCCTTTAAAATGTTCTGGAATCATTATTTATTTAAACAAAAAACTTCAATATTTGTCATAGTACGAAATTTTTAAAATTATACATTTGACGCTATCCTGAAAATTTGATCAAGTCCGGAATCTTCTGCTGGAAACTTTTACAAACTCAAGCTTAGCATTGATTGGTGATTATAATAATTTAGCAAAAAATCGAATATCTTATTATATTAGCCTGAGCAAAAAAAAAAACTTTGAAAATTATCTCTGCATTATGAAACATTTCCGCCGTCCAGCATCTTAAGAAAACAGTTCTTGTCTGGAAATTCATTTTTTTTTTCTCTAACTTTCTTTCAAGTCTAATATATATATTTTTTTTTCTTTCACTTGTTAATTACCTTAACAGCCTAATGGTGTTCTTTCATTTGGCATTTAGTAAGATCCATCCAGAGTATGACCAGGTTACTCGACGTTGTGATTAGTTGAAACAGTGGATATCGAAAGGAATGAAGAAGTTTTCGGAGCACAAATATACAATAATGTTTACTTGATTTACTATTTAATGTCTCCGAGAAAAATTCTGCCTACTCGGAGGATTGACGTAAAACTTATAATTACATATGCTTCCCTTAAATATTAGTTAGCTAGTAGCCTTTGGCTGGTCGACCTGAAATATTAAATATTAAACCATATCAATAAATCAAACTACAATTGTAATAACAAACTCTACAAAAAGTAAACAATAACATAAAGCATACAAAACACTATAAGGGATCGAATCGTGTGGATCGCATCGCTACCACTGCACCTAGGGGCATTTGTTGTAAATATATTTCAATGTGGTAGAGCCCAGCGCCGATGCGATCCAATACCTCTATTCTACGAAAATTGAGAAAATTCAAAAGAAATCATATGAAGGGTTCTAAGGAAAGTATTCAGGTATAGAATGTACGTAAAAATCTTTGAATTTTGAAATAATTTATATTCAGAATTTGGATAACAAATTACGATTTTAAAACTCAGGAAGCTATACGCCTTTTTAATAGAAACTTATCGATCGATTCAACCTCTAGTGGTGAATATGAGAACGTCAAAAATAGTGTTGTGAGCAGAATTTTTTGCCGTGAGACATTGGAAGCGGAACACTTTTTCACTTTTCCTGATAAATTGATTCATCTGAGATGCTCGAAAAGTTGATCTATAGTTGAAAAATGTAATTCTTTATCAGTTTTGCAAAGATTCTGCTAGTGTGCAGGAATATTTTTGGTGAGAAAAACGCAAAATTCCAATAGTGCCTTAGTGGTTATGATCTTCCGGATTTCTTATGTGTGAATAGTTTAGATGCAAATCAGTTCAGATGTGTGGAAAATCGTAAAATAAGACAATTACCGATGGCAACTGGCAAAATGTTCACTGAAAAATGCTTTATTTTGCTTTGTGAAAAATCCTTCTTTTGATGTTAATAAGCGGTTTGGTTGACGTTTCCTCTCGAACTCGCGTGGTGCCCTCTACGTTGGTGGTGCATTAAAAAGGCCTATAAGAAGTTATGCATTATATAGGTTTTGAGGTTTAATTGTTTAATAAAATTGTTGTATTTTTTATAAAATTCAAAAATACTTAAACAGCATGACTGAAATTTCAATGTTGGTTAAATTACTCATTTTTCCTAGTAACCCCTTCGGCCTGTTGTCATCCGGCTCAATCCTCCATCATCCAGTAAATTTGCAATTCCTCCAATTTGCTCAACCCTTGCTGTATGACATTCCAACGAAAAACCTTAACCAATTCGACACCAACTACACTTCTACCAATTAGCTCAACCAGCTCGACCAACTAGCATGAATTTCTGTTGCTCCTGATATCTCATGCTGGTAGATGCTGACTCTTTGTTTACTTTATGCTGACTACTTTTAAGTACAGTTTTAGTACGCTAGCACCAGCACAAATGTAAACACCCCATTATGCAACCAGCACGAATTTCAGATGCTCTTCAGTTGAAATATGTTTAAATTGTGATGGCCTCTTTTTAGTACACTTTTAGTACACTAGCACCAGCACAAATTTATACACCCCATTATGCCCGGTTTACATTTGGTGCTGGTGCCAGTGTATTAAAACTGTACTAAAAAAGTGGTCATCACAATGTAAACAGATTTCAACTGAAGAGCATCTGAAATTCGTGCTGGTTGCATGTTGGCAGCTGGCAGCAGTGCTGAATCAGCACCTCTGTAAACTGAGCATCAGCTCAGTTGGTAAAGGCGCAGACCTTGATGGAGGCGGCTTTGTTCGGCTTCCCTGGGCTTTACGCTATTTTAAAACTTGCCATATTTGGGTAGAATCCACCCATATTGGTCTAAACTGAACTTACCCAAAAATGGGTAAACTAAGTTTGGAGTTACATGTCGAAAAATGAACAACATCGGATTCAGATCGATGTTGTTCATTTATCAACTTGGAGCTCCTAACATAGTTTTCCTATTTTTGGGTAGGTTCAGTCCTGTCCGATCTGAGTGGTTTCTACCCAGATGTAAGTAGTTTTGAAATAGAGTATGCAGCAGCGTTTCGCAATCTATTGGTCGGAACCCATCTGGTACACACTTAGGTTTTTTGCCGAGATGTGCACCACCGAGCAGCTCGGCAATCTATTTTGCTGGATCTCAGTGAAAAATTTGCCGAGATTCAGTTAACAAAAGGGAATTTTGCCGAGATCTCGGCTAACACATATAAATTTTGCTCAGTAAAAATAAATGCCGAGCCTGCTCGGTGGTGCCAATCTCGGCAAAAAAAAAATCTATGTGTGTCAGGTTGGTCACAGACATTGACGGCCATATGTTCTTAAAATTAATGATAAAATATTTTAAATAAAATATATATCTGGATTGGTAATTAAAATTGATCTTCAATAACAGCCAATTGGTCTAGTTTTGCTAGTTGTATTTTTAAATATTAAAAAGTTGCGTAAATTAAAAGAAATTGGTTAATTATTGATGGATGTATTAAAATTTTTATTTTCTAATATAACCCTCTTAACGGAATCATTTAGGAATTTCAAAGCCATTTTTGTGATTGATGAGTAATTTTGGGCGATTTTTAGGCTATTTTGACGTTTTTAGGTCTATTTGATAAATCAATCTCAGGATTGATTTCCGCTGCAGACCATTTTGGCGATTTAAAAGATTTTATGACATTAAGGAAAGTCTGACCATTTTAACATTATTGGATCATTTTTTGTCGATTTTAGAACCATTTTAGCCTTTCAAGATTATAATGAAAGTGGTCCGTACCAAGCAAAGGAAAGAAGAAAAAAATACAAACATAGAGCGCAATACGAGTTGAACTGCTTACGAAAGCTAAACACAAACTCAATCGGCTATATTTCTTAGGATCAGATAAAACGTAATGGTATTCGGTTGGAACGAGTACGTGAAAGAAATAATATTCGACTTCTAAGTAAGGTGTTTTGATCGGAAATAAATATCAAAACCTTCTCAAGGGCAATAATTACCGTCGCCGTCGGGACTGAACAGCAAGTTAAGTGGGGCTTGATCGTAATTATTAATTTATTAATTTCATGAATCGGATTTTTTTTTTCCTAATATTAGATACAGCGTATTGAAATTCGGTTCGAGGAACGAGTACACAAAAGAAATAATACTCGAATTTTAGGAATGATGTGTTAATCGGAAATCCATAGAAAATCCTTCTCAAGAGCTGTTGCTGTCGTCATCTCTGAGGTTACCGCCAGGATCTAAATCTACTAATAGCAAGTTGAACGGGAACTTGATCGTAATTGTTTTGTGACAAAAGGAGCTCGATGGTCTTGTGGCTTGTAGATGGAAGCGAAAAATTTCCTCCCGTCAAATTTTTGGATTTAGTTTTGTTCCGGATTATTTTAAAAGTAAAATGATATTGGCGACGAACGGATACTTGAATTTCCTGAATCGAGTTCCATAGTGTTTGAATTGTGTTGGATGGCCAAGAGGTGTTTAAAGACTACATTTGGGACATTCCGTGCAAGCTCTACCACAATCTGGATTACCCCGTTAAGCGAACGGTCTACAATTGCGACTTCCTCTCTAACACATCAGGCCAGCTTGTTGGGTTCACTTGGCCAGATTTGGTGAGTTCGTTCCATTTTGTCCTTTATAATATTTTCTGATTTAATTTCCAAGTACTAGTACTAGTACTGGTGATACTACAAACATCTTCAACTCATTAAATACGCGTCAATCAAGCAATACAGCTTGATTGAAAGTTCCAGTACATTATTAATGATTCCCACATTGAAATGTATTGAACCGGGGCTTATCGTATATGAAAATAGCTTCGGAATGCTTGTGTTCTTGAAATTGGCTATTCGAGTTGTGATATAGAGATGTCACCTTCTAACTACCGGATTTAAGCTTCTTGCAATTATTTATATAAAAGATGGTTACAGGAGGATTCTATCCATACTGCCATTGCCAGTCAGTGGGAGTTAGATTGTAAATACAATCAATCAATGTTAATGTCATTCTATTTTTGGATTTCAGGTAATCATGCAGTTTTTTTTTGCGTTTTTAAGTATTTTTTGTTGTGTTTCTTTTTATTTAGGCTATTCAACATTTGTATTCAATATTGGTGAGTCGCGAGCTAATCGAATTTCCAAAAGTGGGTTGCAATCAAAAAAATATTGAGAACCGCTGGTATAGAGTATGATTGTACTTGCCACACTTACTATAATACTTATGCAAAAATTATACTGGCTTAGAAAGCTTTCAATCACCAATTGCGGAAGTGCTCAAAGACCGCTAAGTTGAGAACCGGCTTAAAGTCCCACTTTGGACGTAATAAAGCCAAAGTAGACTTTCTCCACAACCAAGGCAAAGTCTTACGTAGTAGGAAATCTTTGTGGAAATGAGAAAGACAAATTTAATGAGCTCATGATTGTCTCATCAGCATTACCCATTTTGTCCACAAGTGTAGCCACATTTCAGCGTGACATTTTTTAATGCTTTTAATCATGTCGATATTTCATTCGCTCAAAATTATTCCATTTCTACTCTGGTAAGGCAAACGCCTGGCAAGATAATGTATGTACTGTCGATTTTGCTTCCCCCTTTGGCGGGACCCGTCAATTTCACGTCTGTTATTATTTGGACGGTACCAAGCGTGCAATCGAGCGATAGGTAGGTATACAATACATTGAGCAAGCATCGCGAATGAACACAAAAAATAGGCATCGTGGGTGGATTCCTGATACAAATTAATATCGAATGGTGATTGAAGTTTAACCTTTAGGCGCGAAATTGAAAGTTGTCTCTATCGGTTGGTCGGTATACCACCGCGCGCATTATTTCGTCGGATTGATGAGGCCAGTGGGGAACTGGAGCAACCCACTAGTACGAGTGGTGGATTTGACATTATGGTGTAGAATTGTTCTAGGTGTTGAAAGAATATCACCATCAAGTTAGACGTATAGTTTGAATGCCAAAAGCACATATAAAAGCAATTTCCTCAAATATGCGAATTGCTCGTAATCAGCTTTCGAGTACGTGGTGTTGCTTTTCAAGTTGTGAAATCAGCTACAATTACGTTCGATAATGATTCTATCTTAGTATGGGATTAATTGGCTAGAGCCTAATGGAGCAATTAATGGGTGTATAGCACGGTATCCGTTTCAAGGAAGCAGATCAGTATGTGTGAACGAACAAAATTGTGTACATTCCTCACAAACTGCTGGGGCTCGAACAATCTATTAAATTCTGACGCTCACAGTCATTGATAAAATTTCATCAATGCGCATTAATTACGATCCAATTACGACTTAAACCTACCATTCACCCCAACGGGCGCTACTCTAACGTCGTGAATCCATCAATCAAAAGCACACATTGTTTGTCGTTACGAATACGAGGCCCCCAATCACACTTTTTTTTTGCCAGCTCATTGCCGCTCACAAGGAAGAACCAAAACCATTTGATTGATAACCCTGAATGTCAAATTTACAGTTCCTCGCTTGAGAACGCATTGAAGTCTCCCCAGTAGAGCATGGCATTCTATAATCGCGCCAAACCCAGCCAGGGTGCGAACATTCTGTCTCCTCAACTCATCGCGCCTAGGAATTATCGGCGCGACCTAACCGACAACTGGCTATCAGGCTTGGACAAATGACCGGTCTAGGAGTTGCTGCTGCACTACCCTGTGATCCAGTGTCGGCTTCTGTCTGCCGGTCTCCGTTGTTGTTGTTTTTGTTGATGGTCGTCGGGGTGGTATGGTCCTCTATATAATCGCTTCAGCGCCGTCGAAAACGAAAATCAGTGCTTCCATTAAGTGCCACGCAACTGGTCCATATCATATATGCACCAACACCGTGTGGGTAGGTATGTGAAGTGAATGTTAGCAATTTCAAAAGTAACAGAAGCAATCAAAGTTGAACTTGAAATTGTTCAACACGGTAGCTTTCCGGACGCTGACGACCCGCGTCGTCGTAGTCGTCGTCATCGTCGCGCGCAACCGGTCGCAAGACTGGATTGCTGACGGAGCTGAGTCGGTTGAGGGATTGATAGTGGCTTTCTGCATTGACGCGTTTGCGTGTAGAGTAAACGAATTGTAATTAGAATGCTATCGAATGGGGTATAATGCATCAATTACGGTGGACAATTGTGTAAGCGGTGAAAGCTCGGTTGACAATTCTAGATGAACATTTCAAAAGGTCATATCTGCTTTGATCGATTTTCTTCATTGACTTTTTGACACATAGTTTGATAAAGAAGGCTCTCATCTAGCATCATCCAGCATCCATTAGGGAACGTTTTTGCAACAGAGTTATTAACGAAAGAAAAGGTCTTTGATGAGAATCAATCGAAGCAAATAGGGCCTTTTGAAATGTTCGTCTAGAATTGTATTTAATTTGCTGACATATTATAAAATACTTTGGATAGATCAGCAATCTGCACTATCTCTGGATGGAGGAAACACGGAAGGTTGAGGTTGTTTAATCCACACCGTTTGATAAATTCATGTAAATTTCAATATTGCTAGCGCATACATGCACAGAAAAAAATAAAAATAACTATGACATCCCACACACCATGAAAAATTCATGTAAATTTAGGTGCTCTGAGAGTGACATATACGAGCGCCAATTTTGACATAAATTTGAGTCAAAAACAGACGCAAAATATGGCTCAATCAGACGTACTTTTCGTCGAGCAACGAACTTTTCAGTCTCGGAGCACTTAATATTACTTGACATGTTTGTTTACATCTCAACTTTTATGTCAAAAATGGATTCCGTCACGCGTAAAATTAGTCATTTTTAAGTGTGCAGAGGATGCACTTCAATCACGTCAAAAATATTGAGTAATTTAAATTGTCACAAACTGAAAAATTTGGCTCTCAGGCAGCGAATGTAGGATAGAGCATCCCGAAGCATGAAAAATGCATGGCCGAAATCTAAGTGTTACGAAGACGTAATATTTTTCAAACCAATAGATCGAACCCGTCATTTATTGCTTGGAGATCATATACCAGTGCACCCCAGACTACTACGATGAATGAGTAATCTGGAGTGATAATTTTCGTTGCGTGATCTTATCATTTTTTAAAGTTAAAAATGAAGTGTGGATTCCTGGGGGCAAGACAGCTTTCGATCACGAGTAAAATCGGAGTTAATTTTAAATAACTCTGAGCAACTCGCGTTGATCAATATATTATACAAATAGCAACCTGAATGTTATATTGAAAACAAAGTTAAAACTGATGCTGTCAAGCAAAGTAAGTTGACGTGTTTTCCAGTTTCGATCGATGAGCCTCGAAGTAAATATTATTTTAAAAAGGAAACTTATAATTTATTCGAATTATATTTCAAAAGTGCAGAAGATTAATTTGTCGTTCCACTTACGCAGGATTACTTTTGGGAAAAAATCCAACGTTGGAAATGTTCTCCTCCACTTAAAAAACATTCTGAAGCTGGAGGGGCTAGGCAAACGGTGCGCTAGCAATGCTCACCCGGGAAGACATTTCGGCGATGGAATTGCAAATGCGCTTTCGTATAGCACGTGTACGAAATGAAATTCAAGCTGCCCCTTCAAAGAAACAGCAAGATAAGCTCAACATCGACGATCGCCACCATCGATAACACGTAGCAACTTCATTCACGTAGTTGACGACGCAGCATATAACAAGGACGACGAAGAACCACCATCGTGTTCCTCGGAGCTGGACGACTCAGCAGAGCAGAAGTGGCCTTAATTGAAATTTTTGTGTATGAACTTATAGTGCGGTTCAATAGGTTCGAATTAAGCTAAAATAATTCAATAAATTCATTCTGTGTGTAACGTTAGAACAATGTAGTTCGCAATTATATTTTTTTATAAATCCAAAAACTCGGTGAAAACGTAATTTATACAAATATATAATTATAATAGAATACATTCCTGCATGTTTTTCAACAACATCAGAATACAGTGCCTTCCTATTTTTCGCAACATATGATTTTTGTCTATTATGCGATCGCAGTAGGCCGCGCTTGAAAGCTGACGTGTTTTTCTTTTGCTGCGTATTTTTTGTCAGCGAATTAAACTTTTTTTGACTTGAATTTGTTAATTTGTGTGCTGAAATTTAGTTTCAAGTGTTCATAAAGTTATCATCTAGTGATATATCGTGCTTTTCCTGTATTGAGGCGTCTAGTTTTGAAGCCAAATTTGTTTGAAAAAATAAGAGAAGAATATAGCAAGTGAAAAATAGAAACATGCAGTGACAAAAGAAAGCAGCAAGAAAAAAAAAGGTCCGTCTTGAGTTCTTCGGTTGACCTTGAATTTAACCTCCAAAATCTACGTCACAGCTTTAGTTCAATTGTTTGGTGTCGGTTTAATTGCCTCCCGGGAGCCCGGTTCTCCGAGCTCGGATGTCACACTTTCGGCGCGTAGTTCAATTGAGAGATTCGCCACCGCGGACGAGTTTTAATCCGTTCCGATTAGTGAATTAGCCCGGGCAAGTGCTGATAATGTGATAAAGGGGATTCGCTAGGAGCGCTTCTTTTGTTTTGAGAACAATGATCGTAAATATTCATACAATGCGCTCTAATAGGATTTATGTTGTAGCTAATGAACTGATACTTCGGAACAAACCTATTATTGATTTGTGCACGGTGAAATCATTGATATTATTGATCTTTTCTGATGGATAGAACGGAAATGGGCGATTACAACGAAGTACCGCTCTACCCTAATACATGCATGCTGGGCTTATTGTAAGTGAAAGTAACCTCGGAATGGGCGTGACTCTCCAGACATTCTGAAATGGGTTGCTGGATCTGCAATAGAGCTATCACCGTCTAACTCCCGGACTAAAGCTGTCTACAATGACCATAAATGCGACAGTGTAGAGAGAGTTCTTCCATAATAACACTGCCGGGCAGTGGGTGTTAGAGGGAACACGCACACAGACACACACACACACACACACACACACACACACACACACACACACACACACACACACACACACACACACACACACACACACACACACACACACACACACACACACACACACACACACACACACACACACACACACACACACACACACACACACACACACACACACACACACACACACACACACACACAC